>NC_079902.1:2484124-2696572 GCF_024868665.1 Triplophysa rosa
GAGTTGGATCTGGTCTACGAAGCCCAGGGGTCTCAACCGGCGCATCTCTGCTGGCTCGAAGGGTTCATCGAGGCAGCTGTTGAATATTACCTTCAACTCTGCCTCGGTGAACCCTGAGTAGCGCGCGGTGGACAGGAAGTCCATGGCGAAGTCTTTTACGGGAGTTCCCCTCTGGCGGAAGCCGAACAGGACGTGAGCCTGGCGGCTCCTGTACACCTCATCCGACTCTTCCATGCTGCCCGCTGGGTTCAGAGTATGGCTCGTGCATTCTGTCACGGATTGCGTGGCTGAAGAACCCAGATGCAGGCAGCGGCAGTGAAGGGGTTAACACGAAAGACTTTATTGACAAAACAAGAAACAAAAACCCACAATGGGGACAACAAGACTCGATAACTAAAAATAAAAACTGAAACAAAACACTTCCCAACGGGGAAGAGTCGCGCGAGTATGAAACAGGCTATGTGTGCGCATCAAGTTTAAACGGCTCATCCGCGAGACGCGCAACACGGGGAAGAGTCGCGCGAGTATGAAACAGACTATGTGTGCGCATCAAGTTTATACGGCTCGTCCACGAGACGAGCGAGTATGAAATGGGCTATGTGTGCGCGTCAAGTTTAAACGGCTCGTCCGCAAGACGCGCAACGCGGGGAAGAGAGCGAGTATAACACAGGCGGTGTGTGCGGTCTTCTGAATTGGATGGTTCTTTAGTATTTATTTGCCTAATATGACTCTGCAGATGCCATAATAAAACACACTCTCTCTCTCTCTCCCGCTTTCTGTTTTTTTTTTTTTGATTAGGCATAACGGAGGTGCACTCACTCTGTTGGTTAGCAAGAATGCCACTCAAAGCGGGCTTGGAACAGACGCGTTTGCTATATTTCACATCGTTTCCACATTGCAGCCTCTTGCGATTAGCAAATCGCAACGTCTCACATCGCGATTGCGATTCGATTTCGCTTAATCGTTCAGCCCTAGCCACACTAGGACATTGACAGAGTTTTCCTTAACCCACTCTTGTATTGTTTTTGATGTGTGCTTAGGGTCATTGTCCTTTTGGAGAACAAACGTTCTGGTCAGTCTGAGGTTCTTAATACCCTGGACCAGGTTTACATTAAGGGCGGTTTCACATTAGCACTTTTGGTGCGCACCCGGGTTCGATTAACATCAGAGTTCGGTTCATTTGGGTGATGTGAACGTTGTCTTCCAAACCCGGGTGTGCACCTGTGAACTGTACCCGAGTCCACTTAAAAAGTGAGGTCTGGGCTGCGGTTCATGTGAACTCCAGTACTCTTCGCTGCTGATTAAGGGTGTGCAAAGCAGCCGGTATTTGTATCTGTATTTGTATTTGTTGAGGGGGGGGAAAGTATTTGTATTTGTATTCGAGTAAAATTCAAAATAGGCGTAAAAATCCAAGTTTTTTTGCGTTACACTTCTAATTTACGTTATAGTGTACGTAAACAGAGCGAACATGAGAGCACCCGACTGCAGACGTCAATAATGCAGTGTAATGGAATAATCTCCCGATCAAACTCCGCTTCCCGAAAGTTATAAACTGCCTCCGGAACCCAGTTAAGGTACAAAAATCTATTCAACAAAAATAGTGATGCACGCAGTGAAGTCTTTTTTCGCTCAGCCGAGCCTTCTCTGTTGCTGTGTGGAGCAGCCTGTGTCAGTCACCTCTTTTACCCCCCACCCCCCCGACTCCTGAATGTCACTCACTCACTCATGCGGGCATGAGTGAGTCTCATGAGAAAAGTGAGTCTTTGAGTGAGTCTTTTTTATATAAAGTTTTTCTTGTTCCCGAATACAAATATTTTTTTTAAGTATTTGTTCGAAATAAGTATTAGTAAAAACCACGCTATTTGTGCCTTTCCGAATACCGTATTCGGGTTCGGCTCCACCCCTACTGCTGATATGAACGCAGTTGTACCAAATCGTGGAAGTGAACCACTATTAATGACGTATTCTTTGGTAAAAATGTGTGCTTGTGTGTGTGTTTCACTCACTTTTCTGACTAGCGTTACTGGCGCGTTGTAGCCTATAGGCCATCTCATTTCTTTTCGCCTTCAGCGTTCTTAAGAGCATTTGCAGTACATTCACAGACGAAAGTGCCGCTACGTACAGAAGCTTTGGAAACAAAACTAACGGTTCAAAACATATAAAAGTGATGCCTCTCATGATGCCTTCTCCTGCGTCGTCGTTACAAACGAGAGGGTAAACAGCTGCAGGCTGATGATGCAAACGACGCAGGCTGATGACGCAAACGACCCACGGTTTGGACCCAAAAAATAATAATATGAATGCAGTCCAGCAAGGGACTCTGGGTTTAGGGTTCGGACCAGGCAATCAAACTAAATGTGAAACCGACCCAAGGGTATCTCTTTAATTTGTGTTGTTATGCTTTCTCTTTACACTGACAAGTCCCCCAGTCCCTGCTGCTGAAAAAAAACCTCCACAGCATGATGCTGTTACTAGGGATGCACCGATCCGATACTCTGGATCGGAATTGGGGCTGATACGGGTCTTTTTTGCTGGATCGGGTATCGGACTTACGGGTTCCATTCAAATCCGATCTGTTGCGTTACGCGTGGATGTTACTCTTAAGCTTAAAAAAGCACTAACTATCAAGAAACCACTGTAAAAGTTTTCATGCACTGTATTACACGCCATATATTTCGATAGCTTTATGCGAGGAATAAACCAATATTGCATAACTAAGAAACTCTGACCACCGCTGGTGCTGTCATCTGTCATTAATCTCCATCCAGCATGCATGTGTCCGGTAACAGTCAGGACGTTACTCATTCCAATGTTTCATTATTCTTCATAACCAGAAGTGGTGTTTCAGCAGTGAGAGGGTTTGATTTACGCCAGGGTGACCAGTGCCTGCCGAAGTATGTGCCTGGGTAATGAGCGGTGTCCAGTGAGTTCGAGGTACGTACTTGTGGTTAGGTGGACAGCCCGGCGGAGCATCTTGGGATGTGTCGAAAAAAAGTGTCTTCTATACTCCATTGAATGGGATTAACAAAGAGAGTATCTGGCAGTATGTTTTCCGGAGATTGGATTTCTTCGTCGCATGAGTATAGACGGGAGAGGGCATCAGCTTTGTGGTTCTTGTCTCCTGGACGTAGGTGATAGTAAAGTTGAACCTTGTGAAAAAGAGCGCCCAGCGTGCTTGACGGGGATTGAGTCGTTTTGCTTCACGGAGGTACTGTAGATTTTTGTGATCTGTGAACACCGTGAAGGGATGTCTCGCGCATTCGAGCCAATATCTCCATTCTTCAAGCGGCAGCTTGATTGCAAGTAACTCTCGATTATCTATGTCGTAGTTAACCTCCGCCGGTCTGAACTTGTGCGAATAGAAGGTGCATGGATGAAGCTTTGGTGGATTCCTCTGCTGCTGGGAAAGGACGGCTTCGACACCGGTTCGGGATGCATCTACTTCAACTGTGAAGGGCTTGGTTGGATCGGGACAGACGAGGAGGGGTGCGGAACAGAAATAAGTTTTGAGTGCTTGGAAGGCTTGGTCCACTTCGGGAGTCCAGGACAGGGTTTTCGGTTTTCCTCGGAGAAGAGATGTAAGAGGTTGGGCAATGGAACTGTAGTTATGAATGAACCGGCGGTAAAAATTTGCAAACCCCAGAAATCTCTGCAAGTCCTTGACGGTTGAGGGAACTGGCTAGGCTTTAATGGTCTCCACCTTCCGATCGTCCATACGCACACCTCTTTGCGACATGTTGTACCCCAAGAATTGTATGTCATATTGGTGGAACTCACACTTTTCAGCCTTGAGATACAGCTGGTGTTGACGAAGATGGTTGAGAACCTCCGTCACATGATGGTAGTGTGCTGCAAGGGTTTTGGAGAAGATGAGGATGTCGTCGATATAAATTAACACTGAGTGGTTAAGGAGGTCTCTGAAGATGGAATGCATATAATCTTGAAAGATGGAGGGGGCATTAACTAGGCCGTAGGGCATGACTAAATATTCAAAATGGCCAGTAGGGGTCACAAATGCTGTTTTCCATTCGTCTCCACTTCAGATTCGAATAAGGATATATTCACTTCGGAGGTCAAGTTTAGTGAAGATTCGAGCTCCTCCAAGTTGTTCCAAGGCCGCCGGGACGAGAGGAAGGGGGTAGCGGAATTTGGTGGTGATTTTGTTTAGGGCACTATAATCGATACATGGACGGAGTCCGCCATCCTTCTGGGCCACGAAGAAGAAGAGAGATGCAGCAGGGGAGTTTGAAGGTCGGATATATCCTTGTTGTAAAGCCTCTTCCATGCACTTCTCCATGGCCTCCTGTTTGGGGATAGTGAGTGGATAAATTTTACATTTAGGCACTGGTTCCTCCGGCAGGAGATCAGTCGCGCAGTCCCATGGCCGGTGAGGTGGTAACTGTGACACTCTCTTTGGACAGAAGACGTCATGAAAAGTGGAGTATTCCTGTGAGATGTTGATAGGTGTTACAACCTTCGGGCTTTCTATGGTAGTAAAGTAGATGGATAGGGCAGTGGAAGCCTTGCAACCGCGAAGGGGGAACTGAGGGAAGCATGAAGGGAAGCAGTGATTTCCCCATTTCTTCACTTCTCCCATGTCCCAAGAGAGTTCTGGATGGTGTTGTATCAACCACGGTCGCCCTAGGATGATATCCGTTGTAGAATTCTCCAGAACCAAGAAACTGATGTCTTCCTGATGCGGCAAGCCCACTGTCAGGGTGATGGAGAGGGTACGGTAATGGATGGAGGCCCGGTTAAGTGGTTTTCCTGTTACCGATTGGACCTGGATACTCTGTGTGATCTGGTTCTTACAGATCCGGAGGTTGGAACAGAGCTGGGCGGAGATAAAGTTGCCGGCTGACACCGCGTCAATGAGGGCTGTGACTGTAAAAGAGATATCAGAGATATGGAGTGTCACTTTTGTGGTTAGGGGAGTGTGTTTGTGAGATACAGGTTGAACCATACTCACCAAGGCTCTTGGAGGGCGGATGGGACATTCATTTATGGAATGCCCAGCAGAAGCACAATACAGACTGGGTCTGCCGCTGTTGACGATCTGACAATGGAATGCGGGTAGTGTCCACTTGCATAGCCTCTGGTTCTGGAGAAGACGGGTCTGGCTGGCGGAGGCGAGGTGATGTGAAGGGGTCCTTTAATTCCCTCGTAACAGGCCTGCATACGATTTTCCATTCGGATTGGTGGTGCTAGGCTAACCAAGTAACCAACGCATCTTAGCTCTCTGTGCAGTTTGTTCGTGCTAGGTTAGTAGCTAACGTTCACGTTAGCTAACGTCAGCTACTATAGATAGTATATCTATAGTATATCTGTCTGCAGCCGTAAGCTAGCTTCCATTCAAGCCAACATTAGATGATAACTAACATTAGCTAAACACAGCTGTCTAGGCGCCAGTAGCTACCTAGCACGAACAAACTGCACGGAGAGCTAAGATAGTTAGCTAGCACCACCGAAGTGCGCAGAGCTCAAGCTACACAACACACTACACAAACATTAAATTAATTTAGCCAACGTTAGTACTTACTTGTTATTGTCTCCTTCACAAGTGACAATGTGGTGCCTCCGTTTCAGATGCTCCAACATTGCCGTTGTGCTGGTGTGGTATGCCAACACCATTTGGCAAAGAGCGCAAATAACGACACCTTTATGTTTGGGACTAAATTTGAAGTATTCCCATACCTTCGAAGATTTAGGGCGAGCTGTTTTTTTAGGATTTTTTCTTTTATTGGGGCTTTGTTCGGAATTATGTGAGGAGGTTGCTGTTTCGTCCTCCATTCTGCAATGTTTTGGTCTCCCATGTGTGTGTGTGGCGAGCTGTGGCGAAGCGTCGACGCAAAAATATGATGTCGACGTAATTTTGATGTCGACGCGTCGCTACAGGCCTAGGTTGAGGTACTAGATGTAGGCTGCAGATCTGATGTTGGATACTGGTCAGCAAAGACTCCAGCTCAGACAAAGCTCTGGTTTGTATTCCCTCTATCTTGTCTTTGTCTATGTATTGTGTTTTGAACCTGGGATTGACAAGCGAAGCCATGTCCAGCAGGTCATCAGTGGTGGGGTCCTGATATTTGTCAGTGAGGTATGCGAGAATGCTTGTCTTCATTGTTTTTGTTAGTTCAGTGTCTTCATCATTCAGGCTCAAAATGTTGACTTTCAACAGGTGAAGCACTGGCTTTACATAAGATATACTCACATAGTCCTCACCTGAGAGTGCATCAGTAAAGTCTTTCAGTGGACTCAATGCCTTTTTCACAGACTCCATTACGTCAACATCTTGCCATGACGGGACCAAATGCCTAGTCTTCTCGTCTGCCTTCAGGACCTGAGAAATGGCCTTTTCCTGGTCAAGCACTCTCTCGCTCATGTTGAGTCTCGAATCCCATCGTGTTGGGGACTCGGTGATGAGCTTCTGTTGAGGTAGCTTTAGCTCAGTTTGAGCATTACTTAAGTCCCTCTTTTTCTTCCAGCTGAAGGAGAATGTACTGACGACTTTCTTGCAGACCGATGTTACGCATTCAACACGAGGGTCTTTGGCACTTTTTTCTAATAAAAAAGAATAATGTATTAATTAGATTTAACCTAATGCACAATGTAAAATTTAATTTACAAATGTTTATATTATAAAATTATTAGGGCTGTCAACGTTAACGCGTTAACGCATGCGATTAATTTTTTCAAATTAACGCGTGAAAAATATTTAACGCAATTAACTGCACGTATCCGATTCATATCAGATTTATTTCCACATATGATTGAGGCCTGAAACCGATCTGAAAATATCGGAATCCATGTGCTTTTTTTCCTGCTTTACACGGTTATGGGTCATATCCGATCTGTGCCACATTGGAGGAAAAAATCAGAATTGGGTCACTTGATACATGCGGTGTAAATGCGGCCCTAGACAGGTCTAATTCACTTCCTCACTACTCTTTGCATTCATTTAATACTTTATTTAACTCGTTGAAGACTGTGCTTGCAAAAATACTAGACAAAATTAGCTTTCTGGCATAATCTTGTGTGTTTTTGTTCATTCAAGCATGAAAGAGAAGTTAGTACTGGTGAGCTGTCTGACAGATTCTGACGCATTCTTTAGCCCATGTGTTCACCAGACGGGACCCCTGTCACGTTGCGTTGAGCCGTGTTCCACAGCCAGAAGCTGTCAATGTAAACTGGACATGTCAATACAACCATTTCAAATCACGCCTAAATAGTTTAAAGGCATTAAGAGCGTGATTATATAGTGTAACGCTAGACAATGATGACAGAAAAAAAACGGATGTTGCGTTAGTAGCGTTACATATTTTTAACACGTTAATCTGAGTTAATGAGTTAATGTGTTTAGTGACAAATGAATGATATTAACATTTTATCTGATGCGCTGTCTCTATCAGCGCTGCTCTGTGTCTGTGTGTCAAAAGCGGGACTTGCGCGCGCACACACAGTCCCACGCGCATGCACAGTCGCACACACGGGGCGGACAGCGGCAGGTGAAAAGACTCGATGAGTTATATTGTGTTTTCCTGATGAATGAAGCCAGTTCGGAATAGTAAACGACTGATGTCAAAGCCGCAATCCTCCCACTCCGATATAAAGACAAAGTGAACGAGACGCTCTACTTTTTAAATATGGAGGTAACGAAAACTGCAACACAACTAGTTAACCTGATAAAACAAAGGCCACAGTTGGAGCTCGAGAGAGGTCTTACAGACAGTTAAAGCGGAAATGAACCACACCGTATTCCAAAAGTAAGGAAATGCTTGTTTTTCCTCACTGCTCAATTGCTCGGATAATATTGCAATGTAGCGAACCAACCCGGTGATGTCACATGCCGTGACGCTGCGAGATGGCGGCGCCCTTGCTCCAAAAGGCATAATAAAACATCACGTTTTTTCTTAAATGGTTACATGTATCGAATCTGTTATGTTTTTTTATTTAAGTGAATGTAAGTTTACTCAGTAATGTACATTTGATTGAATGGTTCATTTCCGATTTAAGGTGAATATGACATGTCACATGCATGAATTCACCTTTATATGAATTCCAAGCAGCATTTTTGTTCCTTTGAAGGGCACTTCATGAATGTGACACCACTCAAAGAGTCATTCCAGATAAAGAGACATTGTTTTCATTGCTCCATTGGGCAATAGCTATTTTAAACAGCCACTATGACATACAATCGTGCTGCCCTCTCCTGAGTTCACATATCAAGGGCTCTGCTTGCCTTAAACTTCATCATTATGGCTTATAACGTAAATCAACCAATCATAATTAAGGACCGGAAGTGTCTTAGTATTTACACTCCAGTTATTATTCACATTCCAATTTCAATGCCCAAAGATAATATTAAAAGGCCTTTGATCTTTAAAGGGGTGTACTTGCATTATTATATTTCCATTACTTATTCAGTGGCATAAAATATTTATGAAATGGCAATAATGTCCACTATTGCAATTATTTCTGATGCAATTTATCGGCAAACAAAAAGTTTCTATTGCAACAGGCCTAGTGCCGGTTTTCATTGCTTTCAGTTCAAAAAGCTCTGTTAAAATAAAATATTAATCTCTCATACAACAATGTTTAACTTTATTTTGAATGACAGAAGCATGACAATATCCATCAATGAATGCAAAAGTCTGGCTGTGCTTAATAGGTACACTTATGTACCCTTTAAGCACACCCCTGTTCCCATTGAGCTAACATGTTTTATTAAAAATTCTTGTTTATTTTAAACAACATTTTTAAGAAATAATTGAAATGTTTTATTTGAAAGTACAGAGTCATTCACAAAAAACAGGCCACTGAAATAATTAACATTTTAATATGAATTATATTACATATATTTGCAGAATGGTCTTTACATTAGGATTTAGAGAAGAGTAAATCACAAAAAATTATAAAAGTTTTTAAAAGCATTATTTGTTTATTTAAATGATCTTGAATGAAAAAACATTTTCATTTTTTTTGCAACTTTTTTAATTATGTTGCAATTTAAGTAGCCTACAAGTTATAATTAGGGTAGGCTTATAGCCTATCAACAAACAAGATAGCCACATTATATCATGTTTTTATTATTTATAAAGCAAAGCAAATTGAAAGCAATGGACAAAAAGTACAGAACAAGCTACATATCTCATTTGATCTTGCGCAGAGTGAATGAAAAAGCCGCTAATAAAGCATTATGCCCATATTAGCTGATTTATAGAACATACATAGGCTAAACAATCGAGTCCGCGTGTGATTATGATGCTAATATTATTTTAGATGTTCTTGTTGAGGAAATGCAAGCGTAGCACTCAGATGAAAGTCGGCTCAATGTTTGTGAACAATAACTCCGTCTGAGGAATCAACAAACTCTGCAATGGCACACAGATAACAGTGCCAAGCGATCATGTTTCAAGCACTTTTTTTGTGATAAACATTATAATCAAAGAAATTTAAAAGTTCTGTGAATCTAGAAGCTGAGATATTCTCATCTCAGTTTTATTGCGTGTACTCAATATCCATTCATTTACAGCTCATTCTGCCACCAAATATTATTTTATTTTGGTGTATTAGCAGGAACATCAGCACTTATGTCAATACAGATATAGTTAAATTCATCTTTGCCATACAAGTTTTAAACTTTTTATACATAAAACAAAAGGAAATAAATAATAAACGAATAGAAGGAAAAAAATAATTAATAAAAAAATAAAAATAAAGGGAGGGAGGGGAGGTCAGGTGTAGGGCTGGGCGATGTGTTTAAAAAAATTGATCGATAATCGACTTTAAAATCATCACGATGTCCGATAATATCGGGTGTGTTTGACTTCATGCAACGTTGTGCAGATGCACAAGGGGGTGGGCTCATTTGACTCACACAAGCAATCAGTGTCACAGGATCATCTTGGAGCTATTAAGCCACGCCCATAGCAACCATTTACAGCAACCTAGCAACTGATCCCATAGACTCCCATTATAAAAGGTTCAGGTGGATATCTTTGCAACACAGTTTCATAGAGACAATGGGGTGGACTCGTTTTACTCAGGCAACCAATCAGTGTCCCAGGATCATCATGAAGCTTCGAAGCCACGCCCATAGCAACAAAACATGTCAGCCTAGCAACCGTTTGGCAATACCTATATCTCTGCATCGGAACATCGTAGAGAGACGGGGGTTGGTTCTTTACACACATAGCTTAGAGCATCTTCAATTGGCAGATGCTAAGCCACGCCCATAGCAACCAAACAGGTTAGCCTAGCAGCCATTTAGCAAAACATCTCTGCATAGGAACTTTGTAGAGAAACAGGGGGTATTTCGATTCATTCATAGGTTAGAGTATTATCAATTGCAGATGCCAAGCCAGGCCCATAGCAACCAAACAGGCTAGCCTAGCAACCATTTAGCAATGCCTATATCTCTGCATCAGAACATCATAGAGACACGGGGGTTGGTTTGTTTCACTCATAGGTTAGAGTATTATCAAGTGCAGATGCCAAGCCACACCCATAGCAACCAAACATATTAGCCTAGCAACAATTTAGCAATATGTATATCTCTGCATCAGAACATCGTAGAGACATGGGGATTGGTTATATTCATTCGTGGCTTAATGTGTTATCACTCTAGTGCCTAGTTCCGCGGTTTGCCACAAAGCATCAGTCACATTTTCTTCAGAAAATGTACCTATCTAGTTCCTTTTGAGATCCATGACTTGAATCTATAATCCAGTCTATTAGGTTTGAATTCTGGATCGTAGGCACACCATTGAAATATTTGTAATTTATGGCCCAATCTATATTCATCCCTCATCATATTCCAAATTTTTAATTGAGCTTCAATGTATGGATTATGCAGATTATCTATAAATCTACCCAGATTTTTATATGATAGTACTGCTTGAATTGGGGGATCATTCATTATTGATAATTCAATATCTTTCCACCTAGCATGATAGGCTGGTTTACACTCTTTCATGCATTTTAAATATTAAAATATAGATATTTTTATAAAGTAATTGTTAATACTGTATAGCTTTAAATAATTATCTACTTTTTGGTTTATGCCTGCATTCCGTGCTTCCGTCCGCATTTTCCGCATCGCCGCAATAAGAACCCAATACAGTATGGTTACGCATGGCTCCCGTGAAATTATTATTATGCCACTTGGATATTACATAGTTTGCTTAAAACCTACCCGTTTTCCTTAAAACCTACCAGTTTTCCTCCTTCAAAACACCCCCACAACTTATCTTTCAAGTGGTCATTTCTGAGCGTGCTGCAATTGGCACAAGCTAGATCTGACCTAAAATTAAAACATTTCGTTCCTGATACACTTTTAAAGACTATTAATAAGTCTTTTTTCAAACATATAGTTTTAGTATGTTAGTTAATCTTTATTAAATTAATAATAAGTGACAACCATCATTGCATGTTTAAAGTCTGTTTATGAAGTATTTCCATAGACTTTCAATGTGAATGATCTTAAAGGGAGCACACACTGATCTTAATGGGAGCAGCAACAATTTTTAATTATTAAACCTTACTTTAATTTTAAAGGACAAGATTTTACAAAATAAATAATCTAGGATTAAGTTTTAACATTTAAATATGAACAACTAATATGAACAATATCCATAAAATTTCATGTTGACGTCACACTGAAGATCTGTGATTTTTATAGTAGTGTACCCTTTGAGCTCACTTTAAAATAATATTAAATCTTTAAAAATTACAGCAGTGTAAAACCACAGACCGTCAATAAACTTTACATTTATAATATTCTGAACTGTAAAGTACAATTCAGTAATGCCTGTGAAGTAATATATTAGAAAAAGTTTAAAAATATATTTAAAAAAAAAATGTTGCCTTTTCTTCCCTGTCAAGTGTTCCGTACATGCAGATGACATGAAGGAAAAATCCAATCCAGTGAAGTGTTTTCCTTGTTAACTTCTATCTTTTGCGATGTCCTAACAGCTGTGAAAAACAAACAGCGCGTCAATGTCCGATTCACGACGTAATTACTCATTTGAACTGATTCATTTTGTTGAAACAACTCTTATATCAAACACTGAACTCACGAGATTCACTGTCTGAACCCATCAAATCCATCACTTTAAACACATCAGAACACAAGCGTGCTTAGACCTATAACAAGACCATATAACAAGAGTGGTTAGTAAGATTTAGCATTTAAAGTTTATTTGTGACAATGTGGAGTAAAGTAAATCCAGTTGGGGACAAAAATATTAGCCCCTTGGTAAATATGAGCAAAGAATGCTGTGGAAACAAATCTGCATTGTTTCTCCTTTTGATCTTTTATTTAAAAAAATCACAAAATCCAATGTTTCATTAAAGTAAAACAATTTAAAGTAGTGGGAAATCACATTATGAAATGAATGTTTTTCTCTAATACACACTGGCCACAATTATTAGCCCCCCTTCATTTAATTCTTATGCAAGTGTATGCACTGTGCAAGGCATCAGGCTCAACTATTACAATAATTTCCTAACCCTGTAAAACAAAATAACAAACAAGTTATTCAGAAGTTTAGTGAATTATTTATTAAACCAACATCAGTGCAACAATTGCAAAAAACCCCTAAAATTTCACTAGCTTAAACTTGACATTCAAAATTAAATTGCAAATAGGAATTAAACATCCAAAACAAAAGCAGCTAAATAAAACAACATAAACGTGTCCAAATAAATTAGGGATGAGCGACTAATTTGACAGTCATTTAAACTAAAGTTTTTTAACATTGTAGTCGACTATAGTCTGAAACTAAGATTGGCCCAAAAGGCGGTAAAAACTTTGTGTGCTTGCCAACATTTTAAAGACTAAAGTGTATTAATTAAACCGTCAAATCCAATATTTAATGTCGCTAAAACAGGTATATGTATTCCGCTTTCCTTACGTTATGATCAGTAATATTTCGGCCTTTGCTGATGCGCCAACCCTGACTGGATCGTTTTAGCGGCTGCACGAAGTGATGTGATGAGCATTTGTTTGCTTTGGCTGGTCTGTGCCTGGATTTAAAATATGTAGCCTATACGACCTTTTAAAATCCATTTTATTTTCTCTGACTTTTTTCTTTAATTCAGTTTTTAAGACTGTAAGAGTTCAATTAATTTTTTGTAATCAAATTTAATTCAATAAAATGTTAGTAAAAATGTGTCTATTACACTGAAATCATGCAATTTAAAATATTTAACAACAATGAATTAAAAGCTTAAAAACGAATGTTTCATTATTTGTTTATTTAAATGATGTTGAATGAAAAAAAACATTGCTTTTTTAAATTATGTCGCAATTTAAGAACAAGTTATAATTAGGGTAGATAAGATAACAAACCAGATAAGATGTGTGTAAACAAAAAAAGCAAATAGAAAGCAATGGACACAAAGTACACAAAGTACAGAACAAGAAACGCATTTGATCTCGTCAGCTCAATATTAGTGAACTCCGTCTGAGGAATCTGCGCAAACTCTGCAAGGGCACACAGATACCAGTGCTAAGTGATCACGTTTATTCAAGCACTTTTTTGTGATAAACATTATAATTAAAGAAATTTCAAAGTTTGGTGAATCTAGAAGCTGAGACATTCTCATCTCAGTTTTATTCTGTGTGCTCAAGATGCATTCACCGCATTTACAGCTCATTCTGCCATCATCACATGCATTGAATTTTAAATATTAAAATATTTATATTTATAATTAAGTTATTGTTAACATAACTGTATGTAGCTTTAGATAATTATCAACTTTTACGTTTTATGCCTGCATTCCGCGCTTCCGTCTGTGTTTTCCGCATCGCGGCAATAAGAAACCAATGCAGTATGGTTAAGCATGGCTCCAGTGTAATTATTAATAGCATTTGATATGACATAGTTTGCGTAAAACCTACCATTTCCGCCCTTGAAAACACCCCCACAACTCGTCTTTCAAGTGGTAATTTCTGAATGCGCTGCAATTGGCACAAAGGAAACGCATGCTAGATCTGACCTAAAATTAAAAATTTCGTTCCTCATACACTTTTAAAAACTATTCATGATGCTTTTTTTCAAACATATTGTTTTAATATGTTGTTTAAAATGTTTTTAAAGGAAGTAATTTGAATTATAACATTTTTTTAGTGTAATCGTTTGTAATTGTTTTCAGTGTTGACTAGCAGGAGCTGTACCGTTTAAACTAGACGACCTCGGAACATTTACTCAGCATATGTTACAAACAGCGGTTGAACTTGTTGGCATAGCTGTTGTAAAATACCTCTAAATCGCGGATGTTGTTGCTCGCTCCATGCTGTTCGCTGCTTGATATGTTAGCTTGTTCACCTACACCTACAGCGCACGTTGCTAGCATATAATGTCACACACTGCGCACAGCACAGCTGTGGCGCGAAGGTGTTTAAGAGCCAGCATCTCCGTAAACTTTTACATCGCCTAGCAGAAATTTGATGTCATATCGGGCCAATTGTCACCGATACCCGATCTAGAATTTTATTTAGTATCAACACCGATACCCGATACAAATATCAGATCGGAGCAACCCTAAAAATTACAGCTTTTTGCAAAGAGGGCAATAAAGGAGGATTGTGAAGAATGAAAGATTATATTTGTGTCAGATCATTTCTTAGCCAATATATAACTTGAATATAAAACTAAATGAATAACTAAATAAACAACTGTATAAAATAACAAATACAACGTTTCTTTGCATTTATTTTAAATTTACTGGGCTCGCAAGTGTTAAAGCGCAAATATGAAGTGGTCTATAGCCAACTATTTTAAAAGACAGAGTGACAAATTAACAGTGCGATTCATCAACTGAGGTCATTATGCAATGTCTTTATGATTACTATAAAAAAGGGTGCGATCAAATTGTAAGTTGGTGCGACCAACTGAGAAAGTGGGTTGCACCAGTGCGACCAGTGGGAAAAATGAGTCTAGAGCCCTGGTGATTAATAAGACGACGTGTATTCCACATTTTGTGTTTTATGTTTTGTACACTTAAGCCTGGCTCAGACTACAGGAGTTTTAAAATCCTGACAGATTTCAAATTCTAAAATCTTAAACAAGCTCACACTCATCAGTGTACAACTAAATTACACATATTTTACATATCAATAGGATATGCAGTTTTGTAAAAGGAGCTAATAGTAACCGTTTTAATGGGTTTACTATTTTTAGATGTTGACATCACATCTACATTTGAATCTCTTTTTCAAGCACTACAAAAATAGGTTTGCCCTTTGTAAACTTGCATTTATGAATGTGAAATGTCCAGATAAGAGATAAGTTAAGATTGGGGCGTAAAGTTGTGTTTATAAATAAGCCTAAAGGTAGCAAGTGCAAAAATAAAAATTTAGAAAGTTTGATTGGAAGTTTTTTTATTTCATAATTGCACATCAAAAGACATCCTAAGACACCCAAACTACAGGATAATATTAAGATTATCATACCAGAGGACGCCTCTTAAGTCATCTCACCGGGAAACAGAAGTAAACAAAGGGACATCGCAAAGTTAATTTCACGTGATCTCACCTGGCAACGGTTGTGTAACGTCTTTGTCGCTCTCTGAATGATTCTCTGTCTGTCTGTCCAAAGCCGCGGGAATGTATTTTGAGCAGGGGGTGCTATAATGCTTTTTGCTAGGGCTGAAGTTATGACTGTGCTTTGGGCAAGCCGCTTAAGTTTAATGTTAATAAATAACGGAAGAAAAAAAATAGTTGCTGCCGAGAATAAAGATGAATGCCAATGTGATTATAAGATACAGCATAAAAACAAACACATAAACGCATGTTATCTGTATGCCTATAGCCAAATAACAATCTGTTGAACGAAACTACAAGCTGCGCGTTAGCAGTTAACTTACCCGGTACATTTAAAACCGACGCGACTTCTCCCCAGCTCTTTTCCTTATCTGTGCGGTTGTGGTATGTTTTGGAGGATACATTATATAGACAATCATGCTGTTGCCACAAGTTGTTCTTCCATCTCCGCTGTCCAACGTACCCTTGCAGGAGCTTTCGCGGTCGACATTTTTAAAGGTCTGTCAGTCACCTTCCAGATGTGCCTCTCATTGGCTGTTGCGAAAGTACCAACGTCATCACCCCGATTTAAAATCCTAAATATCAAACATGTTTGATATGATCGGGGCGGCCCCGATTTCTCTCGGAGCAGATCGGGAGGTGTAAGATTCGATCTGTGAACGCCTCACATTACGTGATAATCTGGGCCGAACCTCGGACCCGATCGAGGTTCTGGACCCGATTTTTTCAAAGATTCTCGGGAGGGGAAATCGGGGTAAATTCTGGCCGAGAATCCTGTTATCTGAGCCAGGCTTTAGTGCAGCTAATGCCGTCTTAGTGAAATGGTTCTAATAATCGGATGCGACCCCGCTATTGTCTAAAATGTGTCAATTAATGTAGAGTGTCTGTCGTTTTTATTAGGGATGGGCATTTTTCATGAATATTCGAGTATGATTTTAAAGCTCATAAAAAACAAATATTCAAATATTTGTTTATTTAAATTAAGTTAAAAGACATCATTTTTTACGTTTTAATTAGTCACAATTTCACATCAGGCTTACAATTATAATTAAATATTCATAACACACTAATATTATATCCTGTATATGTGTTTTTTTTTAAGTGGAAAAGATAAGCAACATTGGAAAAATGCATAAAACTGCCTTTAAACCCACGCGGAGCAAACGCATTAAAACAGAATGTACAAAAAACGTACAAAACACAATGTATATTGACAGTCTGTGGTATATGGTTATCTTGTTTGTTTTGTTTACATGTTCTTGATAAGAAAACAAGCAAGGTCTACTCTGTAAAGTCTATTCCTCAGCCGGTTACAGTAAAGCCGACAGCGGAGAAGATGCATTGCTCTTTGTTTGCCCGGTAACAAAAGCCGGACAAGAATATCTGTTTTTATCATTTATAATGTTGATAACAAACAAAATAAAAAAAATGGGCTTGATACCTCTATGCCGACTGTATGTGTTAAGGAAAAAAAGCCTTGTTTGCTTGTTTTCCCGTTTATTATGTGACCGTCATCTGAGGAAGATATTTACTAATTCTACTGATCACCACCGCATATAAATGTTGTTCTCTTTGTCGTTTCATTGTCAATGTCTGTCCTATTTAGCTCTGCATTTTATCAATAAATAAAATCAACAGGTAACAGCACGTTTTAAAACAAAAACGAAAAAAAAAACATCCGTGCAAATTTCAACTAGAAATTTATTTACAGGCCATAACTTGAAGGCGACGACCCCATTGAAGTTCTTAGGAGGAAAATACAGGCTTTTAGGTATGGAAAAGGGTTCCAAATCTCATTCTAAAGCCAAATTCATTAGTTGCTGTAAAATGTACAGTGCATTTATGTTTCAAGCTTAAATTAGCATTAGTTGATGTATTTTTAACAAACAAACATGAATTTACAAAGAACAACCGCTCTTACGTTATGGTAATATATAAAATAATGTTAATCATGTAATATTACTTTGGTATTTATACCTAATGTATTATGTTAACGAAACTATTTGTTTTTTCATTATTTTGATATGGTGATGTGAGCAGAGCATATCCAGAGCATATCCAGGCGGCCGGTGTGTAAACTTAAAGGGGTCATATTGCCCTGCTAAAACAAATATTATTGTTTGTTTTAGATGTAACGCAATGTGTATACACCATTTAAAGTTTAAAAAACGTTGTATTTTCCACATACCGTGCATGTTTGTGTCTCCTCTTTCCCCCGTGCTGATTTTTTACAAAGCTCATCGCTCTGAAAAGCGAGGTGTGCTATGATTGGCCAGTTCACCAGTGCGTAGTGATTTGTCAAATACTGCAAGCATTTCACGGAAATGTAACACCTCTTACCATATTCGGAACATCAGGTTCCAAAGCAATTGTACTGACAGACGATACAATGAGATTTACAATTACGCCCACCTTAACTACGTGTAGATTTGGGCGATCTTAGTCAAATCATGTTACGAAGTTACGTAGATTCGCCGGGGTGTGGTTACACGAGGCGTTTCAGGCAAGTCTGGTTGAGCATTCGCTTTTAGATAGAATGCATCTTTTGTTCCCACACTTTCATTTGCGCAATTTATGTGTCTAATACATTCATGGGCAACTTATAACACCAAAAACACAGAAAAACATGTACTTCCGCCATATGACCCCTTTAAAATATTTAAATTAACTTCTGAGTGAACAAAGAGTTAGGAACAGCTACAAATGATTATTTTTTTATGTGTATTATAAAGTAAGTACAGATGAAGCGAAGAAGTGTTAAATAAGAAAGAGCATTAGTGTCTTATCCTGCCCACACTGGCGTCCCGAAAGTGGCCTGTTCATGTGAGAACCTGCTATGATGCCTCTTGAACAACTTGAACATAGAGGCTGTTGCATTAAAGAAAATTCCCTTGTGGTGAACTTTCCAATCGGAAACGATATAGAGCAGGTACAACAATATGTGAAAAAATAATGGCGAAGTGCATTGCTCAACTGTGTGGCTGAAAAAATGCAATTCCTCTAAAAGTCTGTATTTTTCTAATAATTCTAATAATTTTCTATTAATTCTACTAAAGCAAATGCCCCATATCATGCTTTTGATTGAGGTGGCAGGACATTCCCAACATGTGTTTGTTCAGTTGTGTGTTTGTATGTTTGTGTGTGCAGGATGAGGGGGCTTATAAAGAGATTCCCATCACTCATCACGTGAAGGAGGGCTGTGAGAAGGCCGACCCCAGTCAGTTTGAGCTGCTCAAGGTTTTGGGACAAGGATCTTTTGGGAAGGTCTCTTATTTTTTCACCTATATTTTTCACCTTTATTTTCATGTGATACATGTACACACAGTTTCAGTGGCAGATCTTGACCGTAGATTTAGGTGGGGTAGATTCTGGGTTGCATCATAGGCTACTTATGAATACTTATGATTGACTGCTAATGCCTACATCTTACATTCAAATAACTGAACACTTGGGGAACACTTTTGGCAGAGGTCTTGTGTCCTTGTGCTATTACGCCTGATGGTGGTGCTCTAATATTGACTGGCAGATGAAAATTGTAGTTATTTTAGAATATACATTATGCAGTATTTCCCACAGGATTTTGACAGACTTGTGGCGCTGGTGACATCACGCACTGAGCATATTTGTGACGTCATCACATCATGTTTGCATCGTGTTAGAACTTGATATCTGTTTTGCTTCTACTCTCTTATCCATCACATTATACTGTATTTTACAACTGAATGCCACCAGCAGTCACTTTAACTGCTGCTAACATCCTGATTTATAAACGTAACATCATTGGACAAAATCACAATACAGTACATCTATATTAAAGAGCAGCTATATGCTGTTTGCCCTTTCTCAACAATGTGTTGCTGTATTATGAACGCTTCTTTGATTTTAAATGCAAGTGACAGTTAATTACTGTTACGGCCAGCTCGTAAAGCCACAACAAAACAAGGAGGTGAGCACGCGTTCAACATTTTAAGCCCATTTCTGGGACATTTTATTAAGAACACTCATATTTATATTACTGTTGACAGTGTAAATGAATAATGTAATGTGGTGCATGTAGTGAGAATGGGAGTCAGTTAGAAAACCAGTGTAGTAAAATGTAAGTGTTGAAGTGTATTGTGTTGCTGCAAAAACGCGGCAAGCAGTTAGTCGCCAAGCGGCAGGTCCGAGCCCGAGGATGGAGTGTAAGGAGAGAGAGCCGCGGCGGAAGCCGTCCTTTTAAACCCCGGAAAACACTGGGCCCTAATGGCTCCCGGATCGCCTCCAGCTGCTGCACCTCAGGGCAAATAAACAGTCAACGTTATATTAGCCACTATGAACCTTATATGGGAACCGTCACACCCCCGGCCATAAAGCGCAGGTTCCTCCATAGGAACACTGAGCAAAAATATTATGCTCCCGCTACACATTGTACAAATAACATACTTTATTAAAGTGAAAGCTACCCAGTCACCAATTACAACAGACTACTTTTCGTAGTCTGGAAGAGCAGAAAAAAGAGAGAGAGAACAGGACAACAACATGGCTACAGCACGGAGCATGCGACAACGCGTCTGCTACAATATTATCTTTTCCTTTTATGTATTGTATGTCTAAACTGTACGACTGAAGGAATAATGACCAATGAATTAATCGCTGATTGGGACCTTTTAACGATGCCAAAAATGTAAGCGGGTTATGGTCGGTATGAACTTTAATAATGGCACCACCACTGAGATAAACGTCAAAATGTTTTAAAGCCAGAATAAGGGCAAGTGTTTCTTTTTCAATCACAGAATAATTTAACTGGTGTTTATTAAACTTTTTTGAAAAGTAGCTCACGGGTCTGTAAATACCCACGTCATCCTGCTGAGCAAGAACTGCCCCTTCACCTGCTCAAACGCCTGCTGACAAACAGGAGACCAAACAACAGGGAACAACAAGGAGCAACAACAGAAGAAAAGTTTTGGCAAAACATCTATAGTACCCAACAAGACCGAGGAATCGCATTAACTCTTTTTTAGTAGTAGGAACAGGGAACTGTTCAACAGCTAGAACTTTAACTGCCACGGGACGGACTTGGCCCTGGCCTACAACTCGGCCCAAGTAAGTCACAGTCGCCTTGGCAAACTCACACTTTGCAAGATTGACTGTGAGTCTCACCCCTGCCAACGAGTGAAAAGCTCCTGAATATGCTCCACATGATCCTCCCAATTATCTGAAAAAACCACAACATCATCAAGATAGATGGCACACCCAGGCATATCCCCAACAACGCGGTTCATTAACCGTTGAAACGTCACAGGTGCATTTCTAAGACTATAAACGGCATGACTGTATACGAATATAACCCGGTCGGAGTAATGAAAGCAGCTACTTCCCGCGCGTGTTCAGAAAGCGGCACCTGCCAATACCCCTTCAACATGTCAAATTTGCTCACAAACTTCGCAGCGCCTACTTGGTCAATGCAGTCCTCCATTCTTGGAAGTGGAAATGAGTCCGGTTTCGTAACAGCATTAAGTTTTCGGAAATCTGAACAAAAACGTAAAGTGTTATCAGATTTAGACACTAAAATGCAAGGAGACGCCCAGCTTGAAGTGCTCGAATCCGCAATTCCATTTTCAAGCATATACTTAACTTCTGTGTCCAAATATCTAGGTTTTTCAAAACTAATCCTATAGAAGTGTTGTTTTATAGGTTTTGTTTCACCCACTTCGATATCATGCTCCATCAAATGTGTACGGCTGGGTGTATCTGAAAACAAACATGAAAACCTGTGTATTAGCTCAGACAATTGTTTAGCGCGAGAAGCAGGCAAGTGTGAAAATAACGTGTCCAACTGGCATAACGTCTCAGAATTTTTTAAACAACCATATGTCAATGCACTGTCAAAGGTACCCGTATAAATATCATCACCGTCTGCACCAAATCCAACGCTGTCTGTAGTGCTAGTGTCATTAGTCATAACCGTATTCACTGTACCCTCTGTATTCGCCTCGCCATCCCCCGTCTGAATTACATTTGCCTCACAAACATAATATGGTTTAACAAGTTCACATGACACCGCTGTATCTTCTTTCTGCGCTCGGGCGTAGAAATCAGGTAATTTTGGTCAGATGTTTGCTTGAGGACAATATAAGGGCCAGAAAATTTAGCTTGAAAAGGCGATGTAATAATCGGACAGAGTGCCAAAACTTGGTCACCCGGCAAAAACGATCGCACCTCACAACGACGATCAAACAAGGCCTTCATTTTTTCCTGAGACAAAGTAAGTTTTTCCGAAGCCAACTTCCTAACTGCATAAAGACGGTGCCTAAAACCATCAACATAGTCCACAAAATTTTTAGGTGTGTCGGGCCCTTTCAAATCTTGTGCTACCACTGCTAATGGGCCTTTAACTGTGTGCACAAAAACCAGTTTGTTTGGACTAAACCCAGTACTTTCCTGAGTGACCACTCTGGCGGCTAACATCAACCAAGGCAATCCCTCCTCCCAATCCTTTCCCAGCTCGGTGCAATAAGTGTGCAGGAGTGACTTAAGCGTCTGATGGAACCGCTCTAAAACCCCTGGCTCTCAGCATGATAAGCCGTGGCTTGGTTGTGTCGCACCCGAAGCTGCTTCAACACCTGGGAGAACAAATGAGATGTAAAACTAGTCTCTTGGTCCGACTGGATCACCTTAGGAATACCAAACACAGAGATAAACTGGGAAAGAGCACGTACTACAGACTTCGTCGTTATTGTACGTAAAGGATAAGCCGCAGGGTAACGTGTGCTTTGGCACATAACAGTGAGCAGATAAGACGACCCCAACTTAGAACGTGGTAAAGGACCCACACAATCAATGATTAAGTGTTCAAATGGTTCAGACAGTGCAGCAATTGGTTGCAAAGGAAAAGGCTTAAGGTCTGGTTAGGTTTAGCTGTGAGCTGACAAACATGACATGTCTTAATATAAGAGGAGATGTCTTTTTTAAGGCGTGGCCAGAAAAACTGTCTTAAAACACGATCATACGTTTTCCTCACGCCAGCGTGCCCAGACTCATCGTGCGCTACCTTTAACACAGCAGAGCGAAATTTAGTGGGAACAACAATTTGAAACACAGGATCACCGACTAAACCAGTGTGTGGCAACCATTTTCTTACCAACAGTGAATCCTGAATAAAGTATCCCCACGCACAATCAACCACGTCGCTCACAGGGAGCACCTGATCAAAAAGACCTTTAAGTGACATGTCAGCTTGTTGCTCCGCTACTAACTCACTACAAGAAAGACAGAGGAAAATCAGACAAAGGTAATGCAATATTACTGTCATTTTTCTCCTCTTTACCAGCATGAGAGCGCATCATGGCTCGAGTCACCGAGCACGCTGTAAACACATCCGGAAACTCTTGGCTGCTTTCGTCAGGCTCAGGCACAGCTAATGGCACTGACTGTGTCTCACCAGACATAGCTACAGGGGCATTATCAGCCCACATGCGCGCACCAACCCAATTGTTACCCAAAATAATAGAAACGCCTTCCATCGGCAACGCCGGACGCATGGCCAACGCAGCTTCACCCTGAAACAATTCACAATCTAGAGACAGTTTATGCAAAGGAACAAAAATAACATTTAATCCAATGCCCCACACAGGAACACAAGTACCCGTCTCAGTCTCGTCAGACAGGGGCAACACATCGGCACGGATAAATGAATCAAACGCTGCAGTGTCTCCGAGTATTTTTACTCACACTCTGTTGTCACTCCCCACCAATGACACATAATAAAAGGGAGATATGATTGAAACGCCTCCAATACAACGTTTTTTCTTTCTGTTTGACATTAGTATGCTTACTAATAGGCGCGGCCAACCCAACCCCCTTTGGCTTCACATAATATGCTGTAGACCTGGATCTTAAATGGCAGTCTGCTTTAATATGCCCCCTTTTGTGACAAAAATTACAAACTTTAAGATCATCACGCGAACCAGAAGGTTTAAACTCGAATCACATCATTACGACTCAAACCCTCGTTTCGCGCACTGTCTCTAAACCCCACATTATGCACAAATTCCCGGTTAGTTGACACGTATTCTTCCGCCAGTACTGCTACAGCGGACACCAATTTTTAAATTCCTCCAACAGGACCAAATCACGCATCTGGTCGAAATTTGTCACTTTTTGCGCATCGCATCAGCGATCAAACAACGCAATCTTATCACGTCCAAACTCCACGTAGTTTTGATTTTCAGCCTTTTATAACGGCAAAATTGTTGTCTATACGCCTCCGGCACTAGGGAGCACGCCCTCTGCACCGCACTCTTTACCTCCTCATATTTTCCACTATCCTCAGAAGAAAGTGCTACATATGCCTGTTGGGCCTTGCCTGTAAAAACGCTTTGCAAAAGCATAGGCCAAATATCCTTAGGCCAGTTAAGTGTAGAAGCCACCCGCTCAAATAGTAAAAAATATTTGTCAACGTCTTTTTCCAAAAACGGTGGAATCAACCGAATACATTTATTTATGTCAAGATCCGTCTCATTAACACTACTGCTCGACTGCCTATCTCTAAAACGCAACGATTCACGCCTTGTAGTTTCCTCCATTTCGAACGTGCGAAGCTCAAAATTCCGCTGAAGTTCCCTCTCTTTCAACTCTAAACTGCGCATCTCCAACTCCAATTTACGCAGCCCCAAATCCGAACCTGAGACCGCAGCCACATAGGGGGAAGTAGAACTAATGGGGGGGGCTGAATATCTTTGTCCGCTAAAGCAGCATGTACCTGATTTTTAATCACTTCTTTTTTATCTTGCTTCGAAACAGGCACCTTAAAATGAGCAGCGATTGAGAACAAATTCTCTCTATTACATTGATTAAGTTTGTCAAGGCTTGGTTGAGCCACAAAATCCTCTATATTAAACTCCATCCTCAGCTTGTCCCAACACGCACGCAGTCAACGCTTTAACCCTCTAAGTGCCAAAGTCGTAGAATTGCGACGAGACGTCATACTTCATATTTGTATTCCATATCACTAGATGGCAGACATGTAGTACTTCGATTCTAGACCAAAATGACGTCATGTTCCTATTCAAAGTGTTCGAGCAAATAGCAGAGCAAGTGAGCTATCGTGTCATTGAAGCGGAAGCAGTTCAGTTCAGAGCGTCAGAGTAAATTGTGAGATTTGTGAGAGAAAATTGCCAAATTGCTAATAAAAGGTTGTACCGCGAGGGTGTTGCGAATGTTATTCGCCGATTCTGACTCTGAAGGGGAATATTTGCCTTTTGGAAATCACGATCGGTTGTCTAATTACCGCGCGTCTCCCGGTACAGCTGTGCAGCGCAATGGTACCGGCGTGCAAGGCGAGAATGTTCACGAAGCACAAACGAGCGATCATTTCGACCCTTTGCCTAACGGAGAAGGGGGTGGCAGGGGTGAACGTGGTCGAGATAGGAGAGCTGTTGCTAGAGGTAGAGGCAGCTGATTGGGCAGTTAGCTGGTCAACTGATCATAAAATAGGCACATGCATTTTACTATGGCACAGTAATATAGTAATAATTTTACTATAGTTACTAATAGTTTTACTGTTGATTTCCTCTTTTCCTGATCATTTGGAATATGGATCAAAGAGTAAAAAAACATGCAAATAAGTTCAAACATCAATTCAGTATCTACTATTGCCTGAATATTATGAAATTCAAGTTGGCGTCATAATATGCAAATTAGATGAGTATATTTGCACCCCACATAAACTTTTGGTCATGCCCAACATTTTTCTAATGTACAGAAGATCTCTATCTTTAAGTCCTTACAAGCCACAAACTTTTGAAATCTTGATGTCAAAATCCAGCATGTTTTCCAAAAAACCCTGGCGCCTAAAGGGTTAACGCCACAAAATGCACAAAAAAAACACACGACAAAATACAATGTGAAGCGAAGTGATAAGTCAAGCTTTGTGCACAACTATAAACCACCAATGCACCCCTCTATTCTAAGCCTACCTACCCCAAACTCACCTGTTTAACTCGATCCTAACTCTTCACGTGTTCAGCGGCGGCTACTTATGCACGATAAACCAGCGGGTTTGAAAGGCAATCTACAAGAGATGACCCAACAAAAACCGCACAGATGTGCTGCCGAGAACACCGCTTGCGTGGTGAACACACAACCGCGTTCCACGACACTATAAAAAACAACAAACAGGTGAAGCCTAAAGAAGCGACACCTCTACAACCTGATAAACCTGATCAAAGGCAGCAAACAGTGCACAAAACAAACACTGCACTCACCTGTACTTTCCATCGAAAACACAAAATTTAGCCTCCACTCCAACCTTACTCCACACTTTTCCAACAATGCCATAATCACCAGCATGCTCGCTCACGTTCAATTGTTCAATCATTTGGCGCAAAAGAGAACAACAAGAACACACGCCATGCAAACAACGTGCCACCTAAAACATCTAAGGAAGTACTTTACCAACACCGAGCTTCAATGCCTACGGACGAGCTCCCAATTTGTTATGGCCAGCTCATAAAGCCGCAACAAACCAGGAGGTGATGCGTTCAACATTTTAAGCCCATTTCTGGGACATTTTATTAAGAACATTCATATTTATATTACTGTTGACAGTGTAAATGAATAATGTAATGTGGTGCATGTAGTGAGAATGGGAGTCAGTTAGAAAACCACTGTAGTAAAATGTAAGTGTTGAAGTGTAATGTGTAGCTGCAAAAACACAGCATGTGGTTAGTAGCCAAGCGGCAGGTCCGAGCCCGAGGATGGAGTGTAAGGAGAGAGAGAGAGCTGCGGCGGAAGCAGTCTTTTTAAACCCCGGAAAACACTGGGCCCTAATGGTTCCCGGATCGCCTCCAGCTGCTGCACCTCAGGGCAAATAAACAGGCAACATTATATTAGCCACTATGAACCTTATACGGGAACTGTCACATACACTACATGGAGCTAACTACATACGCGAACGTGAGGCCAAGGGCTCGCGCACACACATGGAACTCATCGGAAGAGAGTGCAAAGCGAACACGGAAGAGGAGGAAGCACACATGGCCATGCACCACTCACACCAAACAAGTTAAGAAAGAGAGAAGATGAGGAAGCGCTGTTTATACACTAGTTAATCGATCACAGATACAGTCATCATGACGGATGGATAAAAATGACAAAATGTGAGGCCAAATATACTTGGGCGGCCATTAATATACCTGGGCGGACCGCCCAAGTAAATGCATTGTGTGGGAAATTCTGTTATAGTATTGTGTTTATTATTTGTTTAAAATGTTACGAGTTGTGGAAAATTTCAGGAAAGGAATGAGGAAAGCAACTGTGTACACGGGGTTAGTTAACCAAACCAAAACAAACTTTTTTTCAAGTTATAATTTTTGGTTTGTTTAAATTATAAAAATACTGTTTAAAATCACATTTTATTAGTAGTATTGTCTCATTTATTTTCAACAGCCTTGGTGCCAGAACTTGAGTGTGATTGTTCCCGTAAACGACATTTGAGCAGAGTAAATGAGCAGAGTAAATATGTATGTGCGTTGCATGCAGACAGCTTTCTGCTGCTTGCAAACAGACTTTTTTGAGGAAACAGTGGATAACCATTGACTTGCCACTCTGATTCCACTCACAACGCTGAAATATGATGCAGCCTGCACTCTCGCTCGAATCCAAGGTAAATCATCAACACTATCATCTCTTACATGTGTTTTATTGAAGGAAATACATCGTAATCGGCTTAAACGCATGTGCTGGTCACTTTACTTCCTCATTAAGTGTGCACCCGGGTCCGTGTTGCTTATTCATGCGAACCCCGCCACAGTTCGAGAGCAACCGAACTCAGACCACCTCCTTCAGGTAGTCTCCGGTTCGGTAGCCAGGTGCGCACCCGGGTTCTCTTGACAGCTTTCACATTAGCGATTTTTCATGCGAACCGTGCCCCGTTCCGAACTAAACATCAAGTGTGAAAGCGATCTTACATAGATTGTTTCTATGTAACAACATTTAGGTCCCATCTCTGGGTCTGTGAATTTGAACTAATTACTCTTACTACGTGTCTCCTTTCGCATTTGTAACGCATGCAGACATTGTGCCAAAAAAATCTCATTTTTAGGCAAGACAGTAGTTCAAACAAGACGAACATGCAATTTTGGTTGAATAAAAAGCCACACTTTTTCCTTTACCGATCTGATTATGATACCTGATTTCTGTGTATTGGCCGATACCGATCCTGATCCGATACTAGTACTGTTTTTCTTGATCAACGTAGAATTGCATACATTTTATATTTTATTGCCAGAGTTGGATAGTACTTAATAGGACTGTGCACGATTAACCGAAATATATATAACGTGATTTATGCACAGCTAGTGAGTGAAGTACGGTAAAATGCTGATGCACCCGAAAGCCAGAGGGCGCTCTCGTGCAGTAACTCCAAATACGCACTGCAGAAGAAGACCATAACACACGTAGTTCTAGGAAATGCCTAAGGACATGTTTTTTATCACTGTTCCTCAAGCCTCTTCAGGTATTTTCATGATAATAAAGTATATTTATAATGATCATGTTTGACGGGTGTTGTTTTTTTAAATGCACGTTATAAGCGACTCAAACTCTCACTGATTTTAGATCGAGCAGCACTTCCTACTGATCCCAGAGCCCACGGACAAGCTACGCATAAAAAAATTATTGATGCCTTGCATAATCGAGCCAGCTCGATTTCAGCATGATTTATTGGTAATCACAATTAATCGTGCACAGCCCTAATAAAATACTACTATCTCTGTTTATTGCACAAAACTATAACCGTATAAAAGTCTCCAATGCAGGGTGGAACAGACGCACTCATGCGTATCCTGGACACATAATGATGTGCTTAATGCATCCGCTTCACTCACGAGCATCCCGGATGCATAATGATGCTCTTAAAGAACATTCTCTTCAAGTTCATAACAGTTAAAACACAAAGAGAAGATATAAGTTATGTGTTGTAGAGACTTGGCATAGGCCATATGGTCGGAATCATTTAAAGAAGAGCCATAAACCCCTTCCACTCTCTTTTGGTCTTTTGATGTTGATATCAAGAAACCAGGACAGAGTCAGACCTCTCACCGAAAGTGTTGATAACCCCTTTTGTTTCTCCATGGGATATTTACGACTCCTAAGCTTCAAAGCAGAGGTGAGAAGTCTCTCTGTCTCACCTGGAACTCTCTGACAAAATAGGAACTTATGTGATTAAACTGTCCTTTTCTATAAATATATCTAAATATCTAGGTTATACTGTATGTTGTCACTCTTGCCATTTTAAATAATCTGTAACTGTTAAATAGGCAAGTTGAATTCAGGCTTCTTTTGTATTCGTACATCCGAATGAATCATGACTTGATGCAATTCAAACCTAGCATATTTGATATCTAAATGTTTGTCTTAACAATTCCACCTTGTTTATATATATTGTGTGACCATAGAACACTTTCTTTTCATTATGTTATAATTTGGACTGGTATTTTGTAAAGTTGCTAGGAGGTCATAAAGATGCAAATTAGCTGTTCAGTGGACAAAGAACCTCTTCCCTGCTCAACTCTGATTGGTCGATTCAAACTCAGGTGGGCATACCCTCTCATGAAGTTAAATATCGCTCTGAAAACGGAAGCTTGGCCTTTTTGCTCTATACCTGCCCTCATCAGAAACTGGTTCGTGGCGTCTCTTCGGAGACTGCCCTTTTCCCCCCACTGGGGGGGAAGACGGAACAATGGACTTCTTCTGCCTCGCACACCTTGATGAGCCACGCGGCTGGTCACGAGGCGCAGAACTTTCCAGCTGGACTGCATTCTGAAACCTTTTGAACAATTCCATCTCTACATGTGCATACAGATATTGGTCCAGCACAGAGCTCGCAAATATCCGATTCTATATATAGAGTAGCTGCGTTAAGTTTGTACCTCTTTGTTAAAGATGATTTTTACTGTTGTTCAGTATGTTCAAGTATTGTTATGCTTTATATTACTAATCGGAGACTGTACAATATGTATATTTAATAACGATTATTATACGTATTTTCCTTTGAGCTTAATAAATCCTTAACTGAAATTGATGTTTTAAATAACTAATTTCATGGATGTGATCTTGATAGATCTGGTGGAGAACCATATTTGGTGAGCTTAGATCAACAGTATTTTAACATGCAGCTAAAACCGCTACAGTGTTTAACACAAAGAGCATTGCATCCATCCAACAGTAAAAAAAAAAGTTATTGTGTATGAATGACGCACAACTTTCAGACCACTGCTTTAACTCAACTCAACTCAACTTTAAACACAGAAGACAGACATACCCAAATACAAAACACTCCACACACACAATATGCACACGTACTAACACACATAGACATAGAGACACGCACACACACACAACACACACACACACACGCACAGGCTTTGGTTGACTATCCCCGTGGTGACAGTCCATAGGCGTAATGTTTTTATACTGTACAAACTGTATATTCTATCCCCTATCCCTAACCCTATAGATCATAGAACACTTTTTGCATTTTTAGATTTGTAAAAAATATTGTTCTGTACAATTTATTAGCTTTTTTGCCCACGAGGACCTCAATTTTGGTCCCCACGGTGACACGAGTCCCCATGTGTTGGTGTGTATTCAGGTTTAGGTCCCCACCGGGATATACAAACATGAACGCACGCACACACACAAGTACGCACACACACACACACGCTCAGTGAGAGCACACATTTAGGATAAAGGAGAGAGAAGCACAGGTCAAATATAACAGACTATAAATTCCTATATGCAATATTAATTAAGTAAAACTTTAAAATTCTAAAGCAGCCCCCCCGGTCAGGCAGATAGTGCAAAAACAGTATGCAAACGGTGGCGAGGAACCCAAAACTCTAATCGAGAAAAAAAACCTCAGGAGAACCCAGGCCCAACCAGGGGATTCCAGTTCCCCTCTGGCAAAAGCTGCTGCCTCTGCACAAGCTCCAGAGAACTTGCACAACAAGGCTAAATAAAATAAATAAACTTAATAATAAAATAAATTATAGTTTAAGATTATCATTAATAATCTAATAGCATTTGAAATTTTGTGGTGAAGACATGTCAAGAGACCGCGTCCTTCTTTATCCAGCTCTATCATCTCAGCTCTTGTCAGGTCCCCACTTCCCATTCTCCGCTCTACCATCAGGTCAGGCCATGAACTGCATCCTGCTCGCTGTGGTAACCTTGGAACAATGAGACAAGACTGGCTGAGAGTAGAGTACTGTTCTGTACTCTTTGATGCAACAAGTACATCAGTTGTGTTTTTGGTTCCGGTTGATCTAACTAATGCAGCCTAAACCCTCTGAAGATTTATATTATGGAAGAGTAGTGTATGCAAGATTAAAAAGATGCGTCTTTAGTCTAGATTTAAACTGACAGAGTGTGTCTGCCTCCCGGACAGTGCAGGGAAGACTATTCCAAAGTTTAGGCGCTAGATAGGAAAAGGATCTACCACCTGCACTTGATTTTGAAATTCTAGGTATTACCAACTGACAGGACGCCTGAGAGCGTAATGCACGTGAAGGACTGTAATACAAAAGGAGTTCATTCAAGTACTGAGGAGCTAAACCATGTAAGGCTTTATAGGTAATAAGCAAGATTTTAAAGTTAACGCGATGCTTTATAGGTAACCAGTGCAAGGTTGACAGAACCGGGCTAATATGTTCATACTTTTTTGTACGTGTAAGAACTCGAGCTGCCGCGTTTTGGACCAATTGGAGTTTTTGTAATAAGCCTGCAGGGCAACCACCTAACAGTGCATTACAGTAATCTAGTCTTGATGTCATGAATGCATGAATTAACTTCTCTGCATCTGAGATTGACAGCATATGACGTAGTTTAGATATATTCTTAAGATGGAAAAACGCAATTTTACAGGTGTTGGCGACGTGGCTCTCAAATGACAGATTACTATCGAATAGAACGCCAAGATTCTTTGCTGACGACGAGGGTTTTATGGAACATCCGTCAATAGTTAAACAGTATTCTTGGTTGTTACTTATAGCAGTTTTCGGTCCAATAAGTAACACTTCCGTTTTGTCCGAGTTCAGTAATAAAAAGTTGTTACTCATCCAGTTTTTTATATCGACTATGCATTCCATTATTCGATGGAACTGCTGTGTTTCATGAGGCTTCGAGGAAATATAAAGTTGAGTATCATCAGCATAACAGTGAAAGCTAACTCCGTGTCGCTTTATTATATCTCCTAGAGGTAGCATGTATAATGCGAAGAGCAGAGGCCCTAAGACTGAGCCCTGTGGTACACCGTACTGGACTTGCGATTTGCGTGACACCTCATTGTTTATTGCTACAAATTGAAAACGGTCGGATAAATAAGATTTAAACCATTTCAAAGCTATTCCCTTAATGCCGACATAATTTTCGAGTCTATGTAGGAGTGTGCTGTGGTCAATGGTATCGAATGCAGCACTAAGGTCTAGCAGCACCAATAACGAGATACAACCTCGGTCAGACGCCAATAGCAGATCATTTGTAACTCTGATCAAAGCAGTCTCTGTACTGTGACATGCTCTAAATCCAGACTGGAATTCTTCATTGATGTCATTCCTTTGGAGGAAGGAGCATAATTGAGTTGAAACTACTTTTTCCAGAACTTTAGATATGAAAGGTAGATTCGATATAGGCCTGTAGTTCCTTAGTTCTCTAGGGTCGAGTTGGGGTTTTTTGACAAGGGGCCTTATAACAGCCACCTTATATGCTTTAGGCACATGTCCTAATGTCAGAGATGAGTTAATAATACCAAGAAGAGGATCTATAATTTCTGGGAGCATCTCTTTCAGTAGATTTGTAGGTATAGGGTCTAGTATGCATGTTGTTGATTTAGATGATCTAATAATTTTAGACAGCTCATCTTGATCTACGGTATAAAATAATTGCATTTTCTCCTTAAGGGCGCTGTAGTTAGTTTGTTCAGCGGGTTTCACTTCTGATTGCATTGTTATAATTTTTTCTCTAATATCTTGGATTTTATATGTGAAGTAGTTCATAAATTCATCACTGCTATGCTGATATACAGGATCAGAAGTCACTGACGATTTATTTTTTGTTAATTTAGCCACCGTGTTAAATAAAAACCTAGGGTTGTGCTGGTTTTCTTCTATTAGTGATGAAAAGTAGGCGGATCTAGAAGTTATTAGGGCTTTCCTGTATTTTCGAATACTATCCTTCCATGCTGTACGAAATACCTCTAATTTAGTTTTCTTAAAGTTGCGCTCCATTTTTCGGGCCGCTTTCTTTAGAGCCTGAGTGTGTTCATTATACCACGGTGTGGGGCTGCCATTTTTAATCTTCTTTAAACGTAGTGGAGCAACTTTGTCTAGCGTTACCGAGAAGGTGGAATTAAAATTTTCAGTGGTAATGTCAAGATCTTCAACGTTATTTCTCATGATTTGAGACAATTCGGGCAGATTATCGAGAAACGCATCTTTGGTAGTTGAAGTTATTGTTCTACCATATTTGTAACAATGAGTTTTATTTGCAGCCGTAGGCCAGTGAAGCAAACATAATACCAGATAATGATCCGAAATGTCTTCACTCTGCTGAAGGATTTTAACGTCGTCCACATTTATACCGTAAGACAGTATTAAATCTAAAGTATGATTACGAAGGTGAGTGGGTCCTGACACATGTTGACTAATGCCCATGGAGTTAAGAGTGTCTTTGAAAGCCATTCCTAAGGCATCTGTAACGTTATCTACGTGGATGTTAAAGTCACCAACGACAAGGAGTCTATCTGCGGCCAGTACTAGTTCTGATAAGAACCCACCAAATTCTTTAATAAAATCTGTGTGGTGCCCTGGAGGCCTATATACAATAGCTAGAATCAATTTAAAAAGTGTTTTATCTTTAGTATTAGGTGTTGAAACATGAAGAACCATGACTTCAAAAGAATTATATTTAGAGTTCGACTTCTGGGAAATGCTAAGAGAGTTATTGTAAAGTGCTGCGACACCTCCCCCTCTGCCTTTTAGACGAGGCTCGTGTTTATAATAATAATCTTGGGGGACAGATTCATTTAAAGCAATATAATCATCTGGTTTTAGCCATGTTTCTGTCAAACAGAGCATGTCTATTTTATGATCTGTTATCATATCGTTAACAAAAAGTGCTTTATTAGAGAGAGATCTAATATTTAGCAATCCGAGTCGTAACAGTTGATTATCTGTATTTTGTTCATGTTTAGTTTGTTTAACGTTTATTAAATTACTTTCAAGAGGTTTACGCATTATTTTATGTTTGCTAATCCGGGGGACAGACACAGTCTCTATTTTGTGATGTTTGGGAGAACGGATTACTACATGTTGTACATTTTGTGTATTCTGCGACGTGAGACGGCAAGCAGACAGTTGGTTAAGCCATACTGTCTGCTCCCTGACCTGGGCCCCAGCGAGTCAAGTTTTAGCATTAGCATTAAGACTTTTTGCCATATTTCTAGACAGGATGGAAGTCCCAGCCCAGGAGGGATGGAGACCATCTCGTTTCAACAGGTCAGGTCTGCCCTCAAAACTCTTCCAGTTATTTATAAAAACTATATCATTCTGCAGGCACCACTCAGACAACCAGCCATTTAGTGATGATAATCTGCTATAAATCTCATCACCACGATAAGCATTGAGGGGGCCAGAGAATATTACAGTGTCTGACATCATGCTTGCGAGCTCACACACCTCTTTAATGTTATCTTTTGTGATCTCCGATTGACGGAGTCGAACATCATTTGTGCCGACGTGAATGACAATCTTACTGAATTTACGATTAGCCTTAGCCAGCACATTTAAATTTGACTTGATGTCAGGCGCTCTGGCTCCCGGTAAACATTTGACTATGGTGGCTGGTGCCTCTATGTTAACGTTCCGAACAATAGAATCACCGATAACTAGGGCACTTTCAGCAGGTTTCTCAGTCGGTGCGTCACTGAGCGGGGCAAACCTGTTCGAGACTGTAATCGGAACGGTCGAGTGATGTTTTGTCCTGCGACTACGCCGTCTCACAGTCACGAAGTTTCCCAGCTGCGGGGGATTTTCAACCGGAACCGAGCTGTGTGCGCTAATGTTGCTCGCATCCAAAGTGTTTTCTATCGTCGTTAAACTCTTACTATCCTCAGATAAAGATTGGATGCGAGACTCTAATTCTAAGATCTTCTCTGTCAGCCTAACTATTTCCCTGCATTTATCGCATATAAAGCCCTCGCAGCTGACAGAGAAGGCTAAGCTAAACATATGACATGAGGTGCAAGTAACAATAATAGGAATAGAAGCCATAACTCACCGGATTTGAAGTGCAATTCCAACTTACCAAGGTTGCTCGATGGATCGTAGTATACTCGCTTAAAAAGAGAAACAGTTAGCACACAAGACAAACCAGAGGCAAGATGATATTCCACAGTGTAAAACAGAAAGCAAGCTAACACGCTATTGCTATGCTAACGGCGTTAAGTTAACTATCACTTTTGGTTTAGAATCTTCAAGTAAATAACAAGAACAGGGTTATAGAGATATCAGGATAAGTTAGCAACGACAATAATAATTAACGATAATAAAATACACTAATATTAGAGCGAAGTGGTAAGCGCACTGATACAAACAAGCCGCCGGCAGCGATGCAGGAAACAGGAAGCAGCTGTGAGTGAGTATGAGTGAGTAATCTAATCTAATCTAATACACTCAGATAGTACCGTCTCTAGCAAAATGTATTTTAAACAAAACCACTGACTACTATCTAGTGATTATGAAGAATAACGAATACATTGGAACATCTTGGAAAGAGTAACATCCTGATTGTTACAGGATACACGCATGCTGAATGGAGATTGACAGATGACAGTACCAGCGGAGGTCAGAGTTTTTTAATTATGATATATTGGTTTATTCCTCGCATAAAGCTATCGAAAAACATGACTTGGAATAAGGTGGTTTCCTGATAGATAGTCCTTCTTGAACCTTAAGAGTAACTTAAAACAGATCGGATTTGAATGGAACCCGTCAGTCCGATACCCAATCCAGCAAAAAAGTGCATATGATTGGTTGAATGTGCTGAACGAATACACCCTTCACTGAACAAACGAGCCTGTGTTTGAGCCTGAATGAGAGAGATCTCGTTCGTACTCGAACAAAAGGAGTCAAAGGACCCGCTGATTCTCGTTCATGAATGATCAGTCATCTCGTTCGTGCGTGAACGAAAGGACCCACTGATTCTCGTTCGTGAACGACATGAACGAGCTGTTACTTCTCAATCGTGAACGAAGATGAGGTCTCTTGTTCAACAAGTAGAGAAACGGAAACAATGTTAAGATCCTTACAAAAATAATAATATAATGCAAGCTGATGGTTAAATGTAACAAAGACAAATTAACATAGTCATTTTTATTGCATGGAAAATGTTAAGCCCTGTTTACTCAGTTATTGTACTGCAAGCACAGGTGTTCTTTCAAATAAAATTGACTTCATCACGTTAAATTCATGTCATGCACTTCTCTAAAAACTGTAAAACAAAAAAGTATTGGTTAGCTCTCATACGCGTCACGTCAGCATATAGCATTCCAGTTCCGGCAGTGAAGGGACATGTAATTGGTTAGATCTTCCACTGAACGAATACGCCCACACTGACCAAGTCGCTGTTGAGTCTGAACGAGAGAGATAGATCTCATTCGTGAACGAATTGAACGAACTGGTACATGTCGTTCATGAACGAAATGAACGAGAGTGTACAGGGTAGGTCGGTCATTTAGCATGTGAGTCTCATTCAGAAATCAGCAGAAAGCGGATGCAAAGCGCAGTTACAGGTAGGCTACTTTGCACGCTTGTTTATTTAAAATACATAAACTTCACGTTTAACATAATCCCAGATTTATGAATGTGTAAATGACCAAACAATTAACTTTTTAATTATACAGAAAAACCTTGTGCGTTGGTCATCTGAACCACTTATTTATACTTATTTTATTTATTTAATGAGTAGATTAGAGACACACATTTTAATAAAGCCTGTAATCAATTTATATGTCCATTAATACGTTCGTTGACATAACACAACTCTTTTTCGCCACCTGCTGGCGTATTATAGAAATGGTCAGTGAATGAATCTGAACAAATAATTTTGGTGAACAAACTGAAAAAGAACGAATCACTCAAATGAATCATAATTCCCATCACTACTCTGTCAGCTCTGTGTCTGCTCTTAAATGGTGCGTGCGCAGAGGTGCTTGCGCACGCAATCACAGTTGACAGTGTCAGGTGAAATGATGTTACTCGAGGAGTTATTTAGTGTGTTCCTGACGAATACTGTCAGTTTGGAAGAAAAAATCCATATAGATCTAGTTTCATAGCCGCAATACAAAGCTCTGATGTTGGAACAAAATCCGAAGGAGAGCATGCGTGAACCAGCCATTCGACTTCGTTTAAAAACAGTTCCAAAGAAAAGAGCAATACAACTTAATCTAAAACATAAGCTCCCCACACAAGTTTGCGTTTGGTTGGCTACTTTTCTATTAGAGTGTGCTTGTATGTTGCACAGTTCACCAAACACTAGTGATGTGTTGTGTTTCTACTTCAATGATACTGTCGCGAGATACTGGACAGCAGCAGCGGATGCTCACTTCACCTCCCGACCACTCGCTATTAGATACAGACAAACACGGACAGAGCCAGTTCAGAGTGCAATTAAGCGCACGGAAATAATTTAAACACAAAACCGGAAAACCGCAATTCACATACACGTATTGAACCGTGGAAGTCGTACCAAACGGTTCAATATTATATTGAGTATTGTGGCATCCCTAGTAATTATGGTCCTAAGCTCTTTAAAGTTGATACATGATATATAAAAATATGAGACTATCTTTGTCTTTTCCTTTTACCCTGGAGCCAGCTAGAAAGATGCGAGTGACATAAATATTTATGTAAAATGCGTTAGGTTGCACAGAAGAAAGTGCAGTCTAGGACCTACCCTGTACGGTTTGTGTATGGTTGTTTAATGAGAGAAATGAAACTTACTTCAAGAATCCATACTGTAATAGCAGCGGAGGTCTTTTGTTCTGTTAATTTTTGGAACCAAGGGACAAACGAAGATGTTGCGTGGTGGCGTTTCATACCACCCACATGTGGAAAACGAGTATTCAAGCTGTTTATTTGTTTTTTTCCCGTAAAATTAAACATTTATTTATATTTAATGTAAAGATTTTTTATTTTCATTTTTTGCTTGATGTGTGTTGTGATTACTCGTTTTGTTAAAGGCAACTTATATGTTTTTTATATTCGTTTCTTATTTTTTGCATAGTGTGTGCAGTGGTTATTCGTTTTGTAAGGTTTGTGTTTAATGTAAGCAAATGTCTTTGTACTTTTTTGTAATTTTGTGTGTTGAGATGATATGGAACCCACCATTAATTCAAGCAATTGCCATTCCAGGATTGCCACTAATTCAAACCTAAAAGTAAAATGCTTCATGTGCACGACCGCATCTTCGGCTACCCCACAGCAAATCCCCCACCCCCGGTAACACCCCCCCCCCCAATTCAATTCAACTTATTTATATAGCGCTTTTCACAATGTGCGTTGTTCCAAAGCAGCTTTACAGGAGCAAATAAGAAAAACTGAAAACTGAAAGGTAAAACACAGCACAGTGCATGGTGTTTATAGACCAAGCAAGATCATTCTAATATCTAATAAATAAATGCAGTCTCCCGGTGAGCAAGCCAACACTGCCCTGCTGTGGCGAGGAACCCAAACTCCAATGATGAATAAATGGAGAAAAAATACCTCGGGAGAAACCAGGCTCAGCCGGAAGGGCCAGATCTCCTCTGACGTGTCACAGCTGCACTCAGTGACCCCGACCAAAAGCCCCCGAGCAAAAGTCCATGAAAAACAGGGAGAGCCCACCAGCCGCAACCCAGGAAGCCCCACCCGCCGAAACCGTGCAGGTCCAACAACAGAGGAACAACCAGGCACAAATAGTAATGCATAATGTAACTTTATTCCTCTGTTGTCTGACATCGACCACAAAACAAGACCAAACCACTCCCACACAGCCCCAACAAATGAAACCCCCCAAACCACAACCAACAAGCCCCCCACTCCCCACAAACACCCACCCAGCAACCTCCAATCAAAGTCACTGAGTGCAGCCATAACTTCAAGCTGCTGTCATGTGATGTAAGTTTAGCGTTAAATACCAAGTATTCTAAATTTAGCATTAATGTGAAAAGTAGTGCATCTTTGCTCTTGGTTGGGGATGGAACAGTGTTAATTTCGTTGACGAAAACTGCGAAAAGTATTCGTTAACGACATGTTTTCACTGACAAAAACGAGACGATAACTAAATAAAAATGAATGCATGATAACGAAAACTGTAATAAAAATATACTGACATTTTCGTCAACTAATAAAAACGAGACGAAAATATTCTTGTCCCACCTGGCGGACATCAGTTTGCGCGCATGTGCTTATCTCATATAAACGGTAGAGAGAAGTCTCTGGGAGAAGGGGAAGCACAGACATATATTCTGTGTCTGCACGCGGTTTACAAAGCGTCTTATTTTCCTTCACGATCGCCGGTAAAACGCCGCAAACTTGAAGCGCGACTGCAGGCGAGTCACCTCGAAACACATTATGAAGGCAAGCTCAAACGTTTTTATATGCCAATGTTAACTTAACACGAGCTGCTGCATAACGTGAAATGCAACATAAAGTCAGCCAAAAGAAACCAGTGCTGTCCTCTACTGATTATTGAAGTGACGAAGTGAGTCAAACTGTACATTCGAACCAATTATGTCACATGTTTGCATGACTAAAGAAATGTAATACAATTTATATGAAAGCTATTTCTCATTCATTGCTGTCTCAAGCAAAGACATTGCAGCTCTTTCTTCAAAGAGGCATGCCATGAGCCAATAGCCTTTGAGTGTGAGCCCTGTCAGAGCGTTTCATTGGTTGAATGAACTGAATGAACACGCCCTACTTAACGAGTCAATTGAGTTAAATGGGATTGAATGAACTGGAACATGTCGTTCATGGTCTAATATTCTGTGTTCCAACAATGCAAATCTAGTTACTGAACTTTTCTGAAAAATAAAGGTAATGACCTGGTTTAATTTCATTCTAAGGTGAAGTAAATTATATCGAAACAGTTGAATCTTTGTATGGAACATTTAATTACACCAAGTAAATGATTGAAACCTTAGATTTTAGTAGACTAAATACAATGTATATTTATTCGACTAAAATGTTTTTCATATTTCGTTGACTAAAACTACAATGATGGGGATGACTAAAATGTGACTAAAACTAAATTGCATTTTTGTCATAAGACTATGACTAAAACTAAATCAAAATTTGCTGTCAAAATTAACACTGGGATGGAATTGTCTGAGCTGGGATGGTCAGATGGTCGCTTTTCTTTTGGGTGGTGATGGAATTGCCTGAGATGGAGCTGGGATGGTCTGTCAGTCCGCAGGCTCTCGCAGGAGGATGGCACGGGATTTTCAGATGTAGCTGGCTTAATCTCTAGTTGAGGATGGGCATATGACGTTCATCTGGGCGTGGCGGAATCTCTCCCTACCTCAGGATGGGCATCCCGAGGCGAGGGCAGAAAGAGAATAATTAGTGTAGCTGCTGTTCATTAACTATGCATTAAGTGACAGCTTGGCTAAAGAGATGTGTCTTTAATCTAGATTTAAATTGGGAGAGTGTGTCTGACCCTCGAATAGTATCGGGAAGGCTATTCCAGAGTTTAGGTGCTACGTATGAGAAAGCTCTACCCCCTTTGGTGGATTTGGTTATTCTAGGTGTTATCAAAAGTCCGCAGTTTTGAGATCTTCGAGAGCGTGATGGGTTGTAATGTGATAGAAGCTCTGTTATGTAGGTAGGGGCTAAACCATTTAAGGCTTTATAAGTGATTAAAAGAACTTTAAAGTCAATACGATACTTAATGGGTAACCAGTGAAGGGTTGATAACATTGGGGTTATGTGATCGTATTTTCTGGACCTGGTTAGAACTCTGGCAGCTGCCTTCTGAACTAATTGTAGTTTGTTTATTGATGATGCAGGACAACCACTAAGTAGTGCATTACAGTAGTCAAGTCTTGAGGTCACAAATGCATGAATAAGCTTTTCTGCATCAGCAACACATAAAATATTTCGTAATATGGCAACATTTCTAAAGTGGAAGAAGGCTGTTTTTGAGACATTTGAGATATGATTTTTAAATGACAGGTTGCTGTCTAATATAACGTCTAGGTCTTTAGCTGTATTTGTTGGAGTAACAGTGCAGCCTTCAATTTCCAGGTTATAATCCGAGATATTCTGTTTACGTGTTTTTGGTGCGATAAATAATATTTCTGTTTTTTAATATATACAGATGCTGGTCATATAATTAGAATATCATCAAAAAGTTGATTTATTTCACTAATTCCATTCAAAAAGTGAAACTTGTATATTATATTCATTCATTACACACAGACTGATATATTTCAAATGTTTATTTCTTTTAATTTGATGATTATAACTGACAACTAATGAAAATCCCAAATTCAGTATCTCAGAAAATTAGAATATTACTTAAGACCAATACAAAGAAAGGATTTTTAGAAATCTTGGCCAACTGAAAAGTATGAACATGAAAAGTATGAGCATGTACAGCACTCAATACTTAGTTGGGGCTCCTTTTGCCTGAATTACTGCAGCAATGCGGCGTGGCATGGAGTCGATCAGTCTGTGGCACTGCTCAGGTGTTATGAGAGCCCAGGTTGCTCTGATAGTGGCCTTCAGCTCTTCTGCATTGTTGGGTCTGGCATATCGCATCTTCCTCTTCACAATACCCCATAGATTTTCTATGGGGTTAAGGTCAGGCGAGTTTGCTGGCCAATTAAGAACAGGGATACCATGGTCCTTAAACCAGGTACTGGTAGCTTTGGCACTGTGTGCAGGTGCCAAGTCCTGTTGGAAAATGAAATCTGCATCTCCATAAAGTTGGTCAGCAGCAGGAAGCATGAAGTGCTCTAAAACTTCCTGGTATACGGCTGCGTTGACCTTGGACCTCAGAAAACACAGTGGACCAACACCAGCAGATGACATGGCACCCCAAACCATCACTGACTGTGGAAACTTTACACTGGACCTCAAGCAACGTGGATTCTGTGCCTCTCCTCTCTTCCTCCAGACTCTGGGACCCTGATTTCCAAAGGAAATGCAAAATTTACTTTCATCAGAGAACATAACTTTGGACCACTCAGNATCAGCCAGTAAATTGTATGGTAGAGATGTAGATTCAGTGGCGGAACTGACGAGTAGGGTATCGGAGGTGATATGGAGACCCCTTTATACTGTCCCTTTCGATACTTGGAAGCCTTGTAGTTTTATTGTCAACGAATGAGCCGAGAAGGCGGCTTATGGTGTTGAAATTGTCACGGTCGTGGAGGGAAGAACCAAAGTGCAGGCAGCGGCAGTGAAGGGGTTAACAGATTTATTAAATATAAACGGGAACAAAACAAAAGCCCACGATGGGGGTTAACCAAGACAAGACTAATAAGTAATAAAACAACAAGAAACAAAACACTTCCCATGGGGGGGCATAAATACTAACAAAGTAACACTCGACACAACGTCTAATAAACAGGCAAGGTACAAGCACAAGAGAACTCTAGGCAAGGCATGGGAAACACTCACATGGAGAGGTACAGAGCACGAGCGGACACGCATACAAGCACGGTACAGGGACAACGAACGAGCACAGGACAAGGAACACGAGGGTATTTTATAGGGAGACAGACAAAGGAAGATAACAAGGGGCAGGTGAGGAACATGAGACACGGCAGGAAGGCAATACGGGAAATGAGAGGGGCGGGGCCAATGACGAGACATGAGAAAGCACATGGAATGTCAATGATAAACAAACCATGACTTTCTCACACTAAACATAAGGGATCTGTCACGATCCTGCCACAAGACTAGAAAATCATGAACAAGAAGGCAGGACCATGACAGAAATGCCCATGTCAAGGCTGTGTGGGACTGGTTGGTGATGACTTCAAATTTTCTCCATATTTTTGCAGCCCATAAACTGCTAAACATTCTCCCTTCCAGATACTACCTTCATTTTTCTACAGCCCATAAACTGCTAAACATTCTTTTTCTTAGGTAACGAAGGCTGTCTTTTTAATACTGGCCGCTTCCATTTCCATCTGTCAGTAACCACTTTTTAAATCAAGGGTGCTAAAACCGTGGCACAGTGCAAAGACTCTAAAGGGTCATTCTCATAATTCATTGGTTAACTCATAATTAACCAAATTTCCCCGGTGACCTCTGGCTGAGTTGACACGGAATGACCCTAAAATGTCCAGAATTTGTGGCACTGGGTAGGTGTCTGGATGTGTCTTAGCATTAAGACCCCGATAATCAATACAAAACAGCATGTGAGCGAAGCGGAGCGGTGTGTCGAGGTTTATTCAGGTTTTATTTTGAGGAAAGCAACTGTTACATTGGGTATGTGACACAATGTCTTCTTAAGAGAAGTAAATATCTTATAATGTTTTTTTTAACTGAAATGAGCCTGTATCAAACCTCTTGTTGCCCGCGCACCTCCGCAAATAGATGAGGCATTTGTAGTTGACGTGCATGCCGTTGTGCTATTATTCAGGCTCCAGGCTCACGCAGTGTACATGGGACAATAATCCAGCAACAAAAATGTAAATCACCAAGAGGGCTGAGCGAGCCATTCTGAGTGTATTGAGCCAGCGGAATTTTCTGAAAGGTGCTCTCCGTTCCGCGAGAAATATTAACGCTCCACTCCCCACTACGCTCTCGCTCCGCTTTGCTCACATGCTCTGATACAAAACACATAGAACTGCTGTCTTTTTTCAGTACAACAACCACTTATGATACTCATGGTGAGTTAGAAGTTTGTATGATTTGTTTCTTCAAAACCTCTTGTACTTGGGACTCAATAAATTGATGTTTCTCCGGTGAAACCTTGTACAGTCCTGCTCACCATTATTGGCACCCTTGGTAAATATGAGCAAAGAAGGCTGTAAAAATAAATCTGCATTGTTTCTCCTTTTAATCTTTTATTTAAAAAATCTACAAAATTCCAACATTTCATTGAAGGAAAACAATTTGAAGTGGGGGGAATATCACATTGAGAATTTTTTTTAAATTGATTTATTCATTTATTTATTAGATATTATTTATTAGAATGATCTTGCTTGGTCTATAAACACCATGCACTGTGCTGTGCTTTACCTTTCTGTGTTTTTATTATTTGCTCCTGTAAAGCTGCTTTGGAACAATGCACATTGTGAAAAGCGCTATATAAATAAAATTGAATCGAATTGAATAGACAAAAAATGTTTTTCATCTATATATGTTGGCCACAATTATTGGCACCCTTGTATTTAATTCACCCCGCAACCTTCATTTATAAGAAAATCAGCTGTGAGTGTTTTCTTTTCAGTCTGACCTGAGGTTTGAGATTACATTGAGAGTCATCCGAGTTCATTCCTCCATAAAGAATTTCTCCAGATCCTTCAAATGTTTGTCCTCCCTCTTCTTCAGTTCATATCACTCATTTTCTATAGGGTTCGGGTTAGGGCTGTGTATTGGCGAGTACCTCCCGATACGATACATATCACGATAGATGGGTCACGATACAATGTATTGCTATGTATTTTGATACGATACACATGTGCGATATATTGCAATATTTTAAATAGAAAATGTTAAAAGTAGAGCTAGAAATACAACATGCTTTTTTTCTGTAAGGGTAAGTGTAAAAACATCCCTTACCTCTGCAGAGTGGCCATGATGTGCGATGCATGGACCTTTAGATCAGAGGTTTGGGTTCTCAAACTGTGGATTGCGCCCCTCAAGTGGGTAGCACAGGGGAATAAGGTGGCTCACACAAGTCACTTGGCTGTTGTGGTGCATTACAGTTAAAACACTGAACATGGGCAGTATAAAACCTCTGGTTCATCCGTGCTGTAAATGCGCTGGTGTCACATCCGTGAAAGCACAATAAATGTCATTGTTAGTTTTCTTAATAAACTTTTTGTCTAATGCACTGCAGTAACCAAGTGACTTGTGTCATGACTTGCGAAGCCTACAAACAGCATTATTTTATATAACTCATTACTCCATGACTTATTTTGAAAACCAGAGCACACCCACACATCAGCTCTGAGAGCTCGAAGCATTCTTATATTGTTCGCCATGCTCGCTTCCACTTACTTTTGGCCGTATGTATATGACATGATTTAAAAAAAAATATCGATAGTAGAGGTATCACTATCGATACACTATTGAAAAAAAAATATTGCGATAGTTACATGTATCGATATTTTTGCACAGCCCTAGTTCGGGTCAGGGAACTGGGATGGCTATGGCAGGATCTTGATTTTGTCTTCAATGACCCATTTTTTATTGATTTTGATGTTTATTTTGAACCAATGTGCTCATGGACGATCTAACCACGACCCATTATAATATTTCTAGCAGAGCAAGTCAGGTTTTGATTTTTTTACTTGTTGGTATTTGATATAAAACATGATGACATGTATCTGAACAAAATGTCCAGAACCTCTGGTATAAAAATAGGTTCACAACAATGAAGATCTGGTGACATATTTAACTGTGGACATGGGGCATTATTTTATCCCTGTGTGCACCAATCACACATCAGAACTATATTCTTTGGTTTTATCCATTGTGATAAATGATTAAGGGGGGTTGGGCTTTGTGTTACTAATATTTATTCTCCTGTGCAACAAGAAGTCATAACTGGACAACGTCATGTTTCTAGTCACCTTGGTGTGCTAAGAAAATGTAAATATCAATGGGAATATACTTGGGATGTATACTGTATAACTGTTATGGTATTACTGATAAGAATTTCTAGGGGTACCAATAATTGTGGCCAGGGTGTATTAGAGAAAAAAAATCTCAATGTGATATTCCCCCTACTTCAAATTGTTTTACTTTAATGAAATGTTGGAATATTGTATATTTTTAAAATAAAAGATCAAAAGGAGAAACAATGTAGATTTATTTTTACAGCCGCCTTTGCTCATATTTACCAAGGGTGCCAATAATGGTGAGCAGGACTGTATGCTCATTTTCCTAACCTCTTCTATAGTAGTGATACAATGCTTGACACAGTTTGTTCTGCCAAGCTGTTAAATGCCCACTGTGGGCTAATTTAGGATTAACTCCTCCAAGTTTCTTTAAATAATGGGATCTGAATCTATCATTTGTGTTGTATGATCTTCTAGACAGACAGTTGGCATGGCCAGATAAAAGTCTAAGAGTGACCATTAGCTTTAAGATTCAAGATTTAATTGGTCACACAGTTATGTGGACATACAACCAGCAATGAAATGAATGGTGCAAATAAGGAAAAATACTTGGTTCTGGTGAGGTAGATTGCAAGGTTATTTTAGTTTAATAAAATTTAAAAACGTTTCATTTTTTTAAATCAAATAAAATATTGGCTCATCATCTATTGGAAAACTTAAACTAAACAAACAATTGAAATGTTGCCTCAGAAATAATGTCTTTGTGCAAGGTTATTGTTTAAAATGGTCTGTTCGTGTGCATATCTGGGATTAAATCTTTCGAAGTCTGCGTCACGCGTGACCTTTCCAACGTGATTACATAATACGGAAGTCGTGGACACGCATCACAATAGTAGTGCAAGCCGTGTATTTATAGTTAAAAAGTAGATGATTTTATAGTTTCCCTAGAAAACACCCTTATTCATTGGCTGGTGTCGTGTATAGCAGTGGTTCTCAAACTGTGGTACACGTACTACTAGTGGTACTTGAAGAAACCCGTGGTGGTACTCTTTATATTTATTTACATTTCCTGTTTTAAATGCAATTTCAAATGTTTACGTGTTCAACCTAACAAGACTTGTATTTTGACGGGTCTTCTGGAAATTTCAGTGACTTTCAGTGTAGTGATGCAGCGATTACCGAGGTTTACTATTAACCACGCTTAAAAACATCACGGTTAATTAATCGTAAAGGCTCCGTTATACCGCATGTTACTGTTGCACGGAACGAAAACGTTGCAACTTGCACAAACTGAAAACAAAGTTACACCGGTGGTGCACCAGCTTAAAGAGCTTAAAGAGGCCACGACAAACACAAGATTAACTATGGCAGAGGGATCAAACAGCCAATTTTACATGTACATTCACAATCAAGGCTGTGTCGGTGACAGTTGGGCTTTCAGTGCAACGTAAATGAACCATGCACCATGTAAGTTAACGGAGTACCACACTGGACAAGAAGCGTCGCGTCGAGGACAGCTCACAAGATGCGTACATTCTGTATACGCAAGGTCAAATTCAAAGTCTACTCCTGACACAAGTTGAACCAATTTAACTTATTTGATGTTATTATTTAGCGAATGGGCTCTATATCACGTTGATAAATACATTATAGTTTGCTGTAAACGAAAACAGTGGGGGAAAAAAGCATGTGATCTGTGTGCGCTAGCTCTTAAAGGGACAGCAGCATAATTCATATATCTGTTTTAATGCTCACCAAACAACAAAAAATGAAGACAAAACACACTCACTGCTCCTGACTGATCAACTTTAATATGGTTTGATCTATATTTCAGTATACTGTGAAGACTATGAAGTGTTATTTTTCATTTGACTCCTTTATTCAGTTTCTGTACCTAATAACCACAGTTAGACCAACCTGAAACACCTAAAAAGCACTGTTCATTTTAAATGCGTGTTTGCTTTATTACATTTATTTGTGATATTGCTCATAATTTGATCATTTGTTCTAATTTTATTACTAGCTAATTGACTATTATTATTAGAGTTGGGCTAATAGTTTATTGGTATTATGAGCTTATTTATTAAGATTGCATAGGTAAAAAAAATAACTAATAACTAGACAATGTTATTTATTTATTACTTTTTGTGGCAGGCAAGTAAATTTTTTGTCAGGGCCAGTAAAAATTTAGAAATTAATTTAGGCATAATAATCATCATAATCGTGCAGCCGTGATTATTCCTCAGACTATAATCGTACCAACAAAATCTATAATCGTTGCATCCCTATTTCAGTGTTTGTTTGACGACAGTTTTACTCAAACGGAGAGAAATTCTTGTGCAGAACTATGAGAACTCTGGAGATGAAGTTCACGTGTTCATGTCCTCACACAGTAAGAAGCAGACAAATCCACAAGCGTCACATGTGTACAGGGGTGGACATTAACACCTGCCAACTCTCCAAATGCAGGTAGATTTTAGCTGTGGCGGCTAACACAGCCGATCCCACTTGCTACTTTGGCAGGTTGAATATTATTCTTTAAACTAATTGCAGTGTGTCATTACGAAACTACAACTCCCATGAGCACATCCTGCACCCAGTGTTTGCTTATTGGAATGGGCACTACTGACCGATGTCACACAATGCACGAGTCACTAGACTTGTATTGACCGTTGCTTATACTGGCAGCATGTTGACTAAACAGGCAAAGACGGCTGGTCCGCCTTTTTGCTCTTTCAATCGCAGCTTCTATGTTCTCCACAGACAACAAAAACACAACTCTGATCATGGCGTCCTTCAGTTTGTTATGTTTTTAAATGCAGCGCTGCTGGCTGGCTTACATCACCTGAGAAGTCCTAATGCCAGTGCACATGCGATCGGGAAGATGGCCTGAGAGAAAACTTTGTTCACGAACGACAGCTCTCTTTACTCGTTCCAGAACTTTGTTCCTAAAATTATCCAGTGGGAATGCGGCTATAGTGTGGTGGTGAAGTCACTTGTCCTCATGAAGTCCAATTTGAATTTGTCAAATTTGTGTGAAAGCTAGGCTATTCAAACAGTAGTCAATTTGTGTGGAGATTTTTATCATATTCTTTTGAAGTTACTATGTTTATAGCTTACTAAACTGCATGTTTTCATGAAGCTAAATATATGACATGACATGGTTGTAGCGATATACCAGGTACATATACAATGGGATCTTAATTTGGGTGGTCAGTTTGCATTTGAAAGGGTTTTAAATCTAGCTAAATCAAGTAAAATTACTCTAAATCAAGTCATTTCGGCATGCCAAAGTCAACTTTAATCAAAGAAAATGTATTTATCCCAACAACAAACTTGTGTCTAGTCAAAATTCTGAGTGGCTAGTAACTTTGGAAATCAACTAACCACAGTGGCTGGTGAGCAAAAAAGTTAATATCAAGCCCTGCTTGTGTAGTCTGTTAAACCGTGCAACTCATGATTGATAACCATCAGGAGTGGAATTTAAGACGACAGTTCCCATCGTTCTGCGCTCCTTCACAGCGTCATCAAGCTACACCGTTGTTGTTGTTTTGAACATATCTATTGTTGAATGTGCACCCTCTAGCGACAAGAATCTACATACTGTGGCTTTAATCTTCCATGTTAGAAATTGTAGCACAAGTGTCTGGACCAAGTTTAATTTGTGATAGCATATCAAAGTTGTTTCTAATTTTTAAAGTTTATATTTAAAATTAAATTTACTGATAATTATCATTTAGTTTTTCTTCCCTTTTCTCATAAATCATCAAGTCATCATCACACATCAACTCTAGTATATACAGTAGGCAGAGGTGGGTAGAGTAGCCAAAATCTTTACTCAAGTAAAAGTACAAGTAACTAGAGAAATTGTTACTCAAGTAAAAGTAAAAGTCACTATTTTAAAAATTACTTGAGTAAAAGTAAAAAAGTATGCAATGAAAAAACTACTCAAGTAGCTAGTTACTTAGTTACTTTGTATCTGATTATATAGGCCTAATACATAAAATTAATATTAACGCCAATATTTTAATATTACATTTTAATCAATATTTTTAATTATCATAAACAGATATATTTGCAATATACTAGAGAGACTAAAGAATAGACAAACACAGAAGAGACAAGCATTTCTGTAAATTTCATCTAGTCCTGATGTCAATGTAGTTTACACAACTTATTTAGAATAATAGACCATGTCAAACTAAAGCATTAACTAAACTCAGAGCATTTCCTAAGATGATCTAGATTCTAGAACATCTGCAGTGCTCTCTTAAATGAAATTTTTGATCAAAGCTCATGTTTTCTCGTGTTGTGTCACGTGTGTGTTGTGAAACGCTCTTACTTGTAAACAAACAGTAAACAGTGAACCACACGCCCATCAACAAGTTTTCTTCCTTCTGTTCTTCAAATGTATATTTCTGCAAGCCCACGTCTCTGTGTCTGACAGGTAACGCGCATGTTGCTGTGTCTGACGAACAGGTCGCGCGGGTGCGCGCATATGGCGGGCATATATCATTGCTGGCAAACAATATGACACATTTGCAGTTTTGATTGTATAGATATAGATTAATATCCACTTCATCCAACGCTCATTGTGTTCTGCGTGTTCTTAAATTTCGCGCTAGGAGGAGTGAGTAATCCTGCTTCAGATGATTCAGATCGTGCTGCGAACTGAACAAATCATTTGAACTGATTCATTAGCCTATTCAAATGGTTTTGCCCATTGTTCAATTAATGCTTTCAAAAGAATCGACTCAAAAGAATCGATCACTCGGGAATGCGAAAAAGAGACGACAACCTTGAAATAAACAACGCGTTTTAAAAAGCATATTTTAAAATGAAGGAACGAAGGAACGTCACGCAATGTAAGTTATGTAACGAAGTGAAAGTACAGATTTTATATTAGAAATTTACTCAAGTAAGAGTAAAAGTACACAATTTTAATTTTACTTAAAAAGTACATATTTTCCAAAATGTTACTCAAGTAAATGTAACGAAGTAATGTAGCGCGTTACTACCCACCTCTGACAGTAGGTAGCCAACCAGAATGCCTACTACTGCCGTGTTGAGTGCCGCTGATGGGAAAGGGCGCAGCAGTTAAAAAACATTTACATTTGAAACAAGTTTGCGAAATTTCCGCCTGGAGGCGCAAAGGGAGAGTTTACACCTTCAATACTTCACCACTTGTACTGTGAAACAGTGAAATTCAATGTGATAAATTATCTGGAACATAAGCAAAAATTCAAAGAAATGGAACGTTGCCAAGACTTCCTCAGAATGTGGTCACAAAGTAATGTCACAGTGACCAAATGAAGACGAACTGGTGACGTTGTCAGAACGTACTGTTTGCTGGGTAACTTAATGCTGGGTTAACATTGGAGAAAGCGGCAGTTGTGGCCTAATGGTTAGAGAGTCGGACTCATGACCAGAAGGTTGCCGGTTCGATTCCCAGGGCCGGCGGGTAACAACTGAGGTGCCCTTGAGCAAGGCACCTTACCCCTACTTGCTCCCCAGGCGCTGCAGTGATAGCTGCCCACTGCTCCGGGGGTACGTGTGTTCACTACTCTCTGGATGGGTTAAATGCAGAGGTCATATTTCGTTGCCTTGTACTTGTACATGTGCAATGACAATAAATTGAATCTAAATCTAAATCTAAATTATAATAAACCTAAATCATGTTAGAGTTGGGTTTTGCCATTTTTATGAATGACGTGCATCGCAATACACATGAGCAAAGAGTTTTGCACAGGCACTCTGATCTCAATCGCTGTATTTCTAAATTTGCACAAAACGCAGAGCGAATACAAACATTAAGCTACAAACATGCAACCCAGCAATATATGAAAAAATCAACAACTGTCCCTACACTTTTTTATAGCCCATTGAAAATTATTCAAACCGAATAAAGCATTGATTGAGTGTGTGGAGCAAATTTAAAATTGAAACCCTTGTTAAATTAAATTATGTATTTATGACTAGTATTAAATATAATTATTAGTGCTTGTAGATTTAAGTTCTTGTAACTTTGATATTGTAGATAGCGTTTGTCTTTTATGCCTAAACCTCCTGCCCGTCTGCTGAGTGAGGCAATGAGCTTGACGCTTCAACTCGCGCTTAGTGAAGATCTGTGAATAGAGATTTCTGATTTTAAAATGTACTATTTATAGGTAGGTGTTTAGGTAAAATTATTATTTTAGTTTCATTTTACATTTGAATAATTTCACATTTAATCTTCAAATTGATGTAGAAACAACATATTTCTTTAACAGCGTCATTTTATGAATGAAAGAAAACATTTTGATATTAGTACTGTAACTGATGTCTCTATTAAATTGATTATTTTAACATTAATTATAGCGATTCAACAATATAATTGAGAGCTATCATGAAATATACAGAAATTGAAGGAAGTTCTCAAACACTTTAGAGTCGTTAATGCTAAATTATAAATTAAATGCAGAAGAATTCTCATTAAAGCTACAAAATCACATTGATTTCTTCTTTTATTTTGTTCTTTGATTAACATTAGTGACAGGAGTCACAGCAGCAGGTTTAAGGACATGGCCCCTTTAAGAGCTGTCTCAGTACGCAGATCTGACCGTCACCGCACTCCCATGTTCACAACTCTTTGGATTCATTTAAGATTTTATTTTACACTTTGAAGTCTTGCTTAAGAAAATGCTAGACAAAACCGGCTTTCTGACATAATCTTGTATGGTTTTATCCATTCAAGCACGAAAGAGAACTTAACACGGATGCGCTGTCTGACAGAGATTCACCGACGCAGCCTTTAGACTGTGACTGTTTACACCAGACTGGACCTCGCGTTGCGTTTTGCCACGTCCCACAGTTTAGAAGCTGTCTATCTTCATTGAAAGCGTGAAAGCAACTGTTTCAAATTGCGCTTAAGTGGTTTAAAAGCCTCTACACCAGGGGTCTTCAACTACTTTTCTTTGAGGGCCAGACTCCAAAAGTATAAATAGGATGCGGGCCAGTTTTTTTTACCATATCCTCATTTCTTCTGTTATTTTGTATTTCTGTAATTTATTTCGTTTTGTTCCTTTTATACTGTTTTTGTTGCTGTTACTTATAGGCCATATATTAAAACATGCACACAAATATTGCATCCAGTATTTGTGCCTTTTCATGATATTAAATTAAAAAGGAAATTGTCTTTTTAACTGTATTTTATATTCCTTAATGCATTACTTTACCCAAAAATTGCTACTAATTTACTCACCCACAGTTCTCCAGTACATCCAAGATGTGGGTGGCATTGTTTTTTCAAGAAGATATTTGGTTGAATTAAAGTTAAATCAATAAAAGTAAAAAAACGCAAATACATTCAACACAAAAGTAATCCCTGCCCCTTGTGACGTTAAATAAGCGTCTTATAAATCAGTCAATTGATCTGTGCAAGAAACTGAACGCTATCATCACATCTTCGGGTGAATTCCAATCGCATTTATGTGCCCCACCCACTTATAGGGCAGAGCCTTTGTATAGTGCAAGTTCTGGGGGAGATGAACAGCTGTTTTTCGCAAATATAGCCATTATACATAATGAATGCAGTAATAAAAACAACACCTTTTTCCCTTTATCTGAGACAACCGTTCACGTGGCGTACCCTTCCTACAGTTAGCCTACTTTCAAGGGCACAAAACGCGTTTTAGAACACGACCTATCGCGTGCGCAAACCGATTGCCTGTGGCTGTGCAATGCATTCCTGATTATAACGTTGTAAATAACATTACGTTTCTTGGACTGACCGATCAAATCCCTTTATAAGACGTAAATCATTATGAGCCGCGGGAATTATGTAGCAGCGTTTTGGACTTTTAAAGATGTGGCGTCTCAGGAGGACGTGCATTTAAAGCACACCATTCTTAAAGTCTCTCCACTTATTTGAAATGTTAAGGCGGGCCAGGTAAAGATGATTGACGGGCCGCCATTTGACTAGCCCTGCTGTACACGAATAAGAGCGTGATTACATAATGTAACGCTAGACAAAGAATGTCAAAACAAACGGATACTGCGTTAATTGCGTTAAATATTTTTCACGCGTTAATTTGAAAAAATTGTTTGCAGGGCTCTAGAGTGCGACCAATTTGGTCGCACATGCGACCTTATTTCTCAATGGTGCGACTAAAAAAAATCTGATCTGAATCTCCCAGCCGTTCGAGGGAGAAAAAAAGTCTCAGCGACTCTGAAAGTCTCCCTGTGATTCAACAACAGACACACATTAGGCCGATATCGTGGTCTAAACCAATCAGAGATAATGAAGGGCGCACCCCCCTCTGATTGGCCGTGGTCCTGATTTTCCTGTACGTGTGTGTACCAGAGGTCGCATTAACCGAAAATTCTGTCACTGACAGATTTTTTTTTACCAGTGACGGAAAAATCTGAAGGCCGTACATCCGTCATCTTGACGGATTACAATAAGGGCAATTTGTAACTCCCTGTTTCCCTTCATTAGAGCGTGATATGCTCGCGAAGGGACGTGCGTGTTTTCACCTGTTATTGTTACTGACTAGACATATGTGATGCGATCTGGGAAAACCCGTCGGATGTCACTCTGGGACCCGCGAAAGACAGTTCACCTATCAAAGTAAACCACATAACATGAAGAATGAAGGAGTGTCAATGCACATTTCCCGCCAGTCCTGTGTAAACTACGGCATGCAAAGTTTTTTTATACAATGTTTTCGTGAGATGACAGAGCTCCCCGTCTGCAGCACTGGGAGTTATCCGATCGCAAAACATACAAGGGATGATCAAAAGTCCAGACACTATGCACATGATAAACAACGTAAAACTTGCTTCACTGCTTATTAGTTGTTGTCCGTAATGTTTGCTAGTTTCCTTGTGTAGTGATAATGGCAGAGCTCTCGTTCTTTAAGTGTGCCCGCACCATTTTCCTTACTTACGTTTTATTCAAACGGTTTTGTACAGTATTTTTATAGACTTCAACACTGGGAATGTTTTTTTTATTAAATTGTTATTAGATTAAGTCTTTTACCACTGTAAAGTGACTTTTACTTGTGATACTGGACTGTTGTGATTTTATTTTCATCACTTAACTTTAAACCCGTTTTCCTCCAAATTCCGTTCCTGAAAATCATCAGCCATAACTTTTGTTACATACACAAGGTATGAGCAAAATAAAAACTGATTTGGAAAGGGCTTGAATATGGTATCAAAAACAGTAATATATAAATTTGCTATAAATGTGTTGGGTTTTCCCAGATTGAATCACATATGAACATGAATATAAACATTAAATATATATATGACTGTAAACAACAACGGCTTTATTGGGCATTCAGTTGTATTAAAATACAACAAGTTCTGAGACGCAAGTACAGCGTGATGACGTCACAAACATACTAATTACCACCAAACTTGCACCATAGTGACGGGTAATAATAGATTATGACGAATTTTTTATGAGCCTGTCAGTCAAAATGACGGACAATAAAAAAGTCTAGCGCAACCTCTGGTGTGTACGTGTGAAAATGCGTGTGCTGCAGTCAGACAGAGAGGTGAGTAGCATATAGGCCCGTCAGTTAAACAGACTGGATGTAGCCGCGGATGATGAGAGAAGATGAAAAGAACGATTGACAACTTTTTCGTTAATAATGTTAAGTTAAGGCCTGATCCGTCCGAAAATCATAAGCAATGCTCTGACACGGAGCCATCAACCTCCCAGGTTATGTCAAGCCCTGGTCCATTTATCTTGAGATGTTTTAAGTTTCAGTTCAGTGAAGCACTTTAAGCACCAAGACTTTTTCAGAAAGTTACCTTTCTTGTAGAATTGTGCTTCAAATAAAGAACTTCATGTTGACCAGATTGTTAGTTAATCATTTACAAGTCAATTTTGCCTATATGGACAGCGATTTTAAAAAAAGTGAACTGGTTAACTGGTGTTAAATGCGATGTGGTCGAAAATTTGGGTGCACCTAACTTTTGTGCTGGTGCTCCTAAGAAAAAAAGTTAGGCGCACCAGTGCAACCAGTGCAAAAAGTTAGTCTAGAGCCCTGTTATGTCACTTTCAATAATGGTGCTGTTAAAAAATTTTTGTAGGCCCATTACTTTAAAGTGAACCAGGTTTGGTTATTTTAAAACTACCTACAGTATACAGGTGCATCTCAATAAATTGGAATGTTGTGGAAAAGTTCATTTATTTCAGCAATTCAACTCAAATTGTAAAACTCGTGTATTAAATAAATTCAATGCACACAGACTGAAGTAGTTTAAGTCTTTGGTTCTTTTAATTGTGATGATTTTGGCTCACGTTTAACAAAAAACCCACCAATTCACTATCTCAACAAATTAGAATATGGTGACATGCCAATCAGCTAATCATCACAAAACACCTGCAAAGGTTTCCCGAGCCTTCAAAATGGTCTCTCAGTTTGGTCACATTTAACAAAAACCCACCAATACACCATCATCTCAATTCATCATCATCATCTCAACAAATTAGAATACTTTATAAGACCAATAAAAAACATTTTTAGTGAATTGTTGGCCTTCTGGAAAGTATGTTAATTTACTCTATATGTACTCAATACTTGGTAGGGGCTCCTTTTGCTTTAATTACTGCCTCAATTCGGCGTGGCATGGAGGTGATCAGTCTGTGGCACTGCTGAGGTGGTATGGAAGCCCAGGTTTCTTTGAAGTGGCCTTCAGCTCATTTGCATTTTTGGTCTCTTGTTTCTCATTTCTTGACAGATCAGGTTCAGGTCTGGTGAGTTTGCTGGCCAGTCAAGCATACCGACACCATGGTCATTTAACCAACTTTTGGTGCTTTTGGCAGTGTGGGCAGGTGCCAAATCCTGCTGGAAAATGAAATCAGCATCTTTTAAAAGCTGGTCAGCAGAAGGAAGCATGAAGTGCTCTAAAATTTCTTGGTAAACGGGTGCAGTGACTTTGGTTTTCAACACAGTGGACCAACAATAGCAGATGACATTGCACCCCAAATCATCACAGACTGTGGAAACTTAAGACTGGACTTCAAGCAACTTGGGCTATGAGCTTCTCCACCCTTCCTCCAGACTCTAGGACCTTGGTTTCAAAATGAAATACAAAACTTGCTCTCATCTGAAAAGAGGATTTTGGACCACTAGGCAACAGTCCATGTCTTCTTCTCCTTAGCCCAGGTAAGATGCCTCTGACGTTGTCTGTGGTTCAGGAATGGCTTAACAAGAGGAATATGACAACTGTAGCCAAATGCCTTGACACGTCTGTGTGTGGTGGCTCTTGATGCTAAATGATGCAAAAATCGATTTTGCTTGACAAGCCTCTCAAGGCTGCGGTTCTCTCGGTTGGTTGTGCATCTTTTTATTCCACACTTTTTCCTCCCACTCAACTTTCTGTTAACATGCTTGGATACAGCACTCTGTGAACAGCCAGCTTCTCTGGCAATGAATGTTTGTGGCTTACCCTCCTTGTGAAGGGTGTCCATGATTGTCTTCTGGACAACTGTCAGTTCAGCAGTCTTCCGCATGATTGTGTAGCCAAGTGAACCAAACTGAGAGACAATTTTGAAGGCTCAGGAAACCTTTGCAGGTGTTTTGAGTTGATTAGCTGATTGGCATGTCACCATATTATAATTTGTTGAGATAGTGAATTGGTGGGTTTTTCTTAAATGTGAGCCAAAATCATCACAATCAAAAGAACCAAAGACTTAAACTACTTCAGTCGGTGTGCATTGAATTTATTTAATGCACAAGTTTCACAATTTGAGTTGAATTACTGAAATAAATGAACTTTTCCACGACATTCTAATTTATTGAGATGCACCTGTATGTGAAAACACCCTGGTGTAGCCCAGGGTAGAGACAGATGGAGAGCCAGGGTGACAAGGAGGTGCAGATGACCGATGTGGAGATCCGGAAGACCGCGTTTGAGCCGGAGCAACAAAGCACCAAGGTGGAGCCGTAGCGAGGAGGCCACTGGAGCCAGAAGGACGGAGGGACGAGGTGAAGTCGGAGGAGTGAAGTCTCGAGGTGGAGGCAGGTGAACGACTGACTAAGGCGGAGCCAGAGTGACGAGGGAACCCGGCGGAGCTGGTGGGATGACAAGCCACGGTGGAGAAGAGGGAGCCAAGGTGGAGCCGATGTGTCGAAGGGCCGTGGTGGAGTCCGGGTCTTGAAGGTGGAGACATGCGATCCTTAAACCACATGGTGGCTGGCAGCTGAAGAGCCCGAAGCTCATCAGCTCATCTGACCCACCGGTACTGGCGTGCTGAGGGTGAGCTGAGGTTCAGCGGCTTGTGGACACAAGGCTAATGGACTGACGGGTGAAGGCAGAGGAGGAGGGCGTGGGAGGCTGAGCCGGATCCTTCTAGAGGCTGGAGATGAGCTGCTGGTTGACGAAGGAGAGCTGGGCGGGTCCAGCGGAGATAAAGGAGAGCTGGGTGACGAAGGAGAGCTGGGCGGGTCCAGCGGAGATAAAGGAGAGCTGGGTGACGAAGGAGAGCTGGGCGGGTCCAGCGGAGATGAAGGAGAGCTGGACGGGTCCAGCGGAGATAAAGGAGAGCTGGGTGGGACCAATGTGGGCGGTAGACAGGAGAAATCATCCTCAATGATCCAGCCAAACATACCAGAGCCAACTGTAGCTCACCCTCAAAAATCAAACTTTTTTTATAAAACATAAAATTAATTCAACCAAACAGAAAAGTTGTTTTAAATCAGATATAAGCTTTTGTCCCTTTTAACTAACTTTTCAGCCCACAATAGCTAGCTGAATTAACCTTATTAAATGGGCAAAGCTTATTCAGATCCTGCGTTCTCTTGTGGTTCACTGAGCTATGAATGATTTATTGATCTCTTATAGATTCACTTAGTGACTGAATAGTTTCAACTGTGTACAAGAATCGGTTTAAATGAGTCATTTGTTTGCGAGTCGTTCTGATCACAATGTGCGTTTGTACTGTAGGGCTCTATAGCGACCATTTCAGAAGTTAATCCTAAAAAAAATTAGGAAATTAGTCTATGCGACCATGAAAAGATGTTTAGGCGCACTGGTGCGACTACGAGTCATAAAATGTGCCTACATGTTCATTATGTGCCAGTAGTGACATTATGCACTGTGATTGGCTGATTTTCATGCTAATCAACTGAGAAGCATTTTCTACTGTGAGTAGGGTTGGGTATCATTTGAATTTTAGTGATTCCAATTCTGCTTCCCAGTTTCGATTCCACAGTTGAAGTAAAACATTTAGATATCCACCTGATATCAAAATTTCAAAACTTATTGATTTTTGGGTCGAGTCTTCTGTCACTGACGGTGTTATATAAAACATGCACAACAATGACGAAGAAAGTAAACAGTCCCATACACCCAATGGTCAAAACAGTGAATCTCAAAAAATGCAAAATAGTAGTGATTGCACCTAGCACGGCAGTCTGTTGTTGTTTCTATCAAGCAACTCTGTTGGCTTGTTTTATAACGTAGTGGTTATACAAGTTTGTCAACCATGAACATGATTTGTGTCGGAGCTAATGGCTCAGTGGGCAGTGCTGCGACATATGGCACCAATGACTTGAATGTAACTCTGCACCCTTACCTCATTTAATGCAAATTAGCTCCATCTCCACTCAATCGCACCAGCTCGGACCATAGATATGAATATGCAAATTAATCCCCGCCTCCACTCATTCACACCAGCTCGGATGCACTCGGCAGTTCCAGGTGCTGCTAAAGCTGAAACCGAAAGTGAAACTGAGAGCTGAAACAGTGATCGTTTCAGTGCTGAGTCTATGCGCTGTCCTCAAAGGAGTAGTTCACTTCAAAATAATCCCCCATTGACTTTCCATAGTACTTTTTATTCCTACAATGGAAAGTCAATGGGGGGTTATTTTAAAGTGAACTACTCCTTTAAACATCTATGTCACCACATTGACATATAAGCAACATTAAAAACTTTTTCACCAGAGGGTGACTTTAAAGACAACAAATGATATTTGCCTACTATTTACTCATTTTTCACAATACAGTAATGTGGACGTTTTGACAGGTTTTTGTGAATTTATTCATGTCGCATGCTCTGAGATCAGTTTTTTACTGTTATGTTATCAAGATTGGTTTGTATAAATGTAGTTTCTTGTCTGTGGGAACTGCGAGATGACCTGTGAACTGTCCTGATTTTCAGGTGTTTCTTGTGCGGAAGTTAGTGGGTCCAGATGCTGGCCAGCTGTATGCAATGAAAGTGCTCAAAAAGGCCTCTTTAAAAGGTGAGTTTCTTTATTTAGAGTGGTGTGCCAACACATTGCTCTTACGTTTTTGTTTATTCATCATATGTGTATGTTGTATTGCAGTGAGGGACAGAGTTCGCACAAAGATGGAAAGAGATATTCTGGTGGAAGTCAACCATCCTTTCATTGTGAAATTGCACTATGGTAGGACTTTATAGAAGACTGATCTCATTCATATTTAACACAAAATAAACGTACTCGGTTACTAACGTAACCTCGGTTCCCTGAGATATGGGAACGAGTACTGCGTAGCAGGACGCTATGGGGAAAACTCCTTTTTCTCCGATGACTGAAGCTTTACAATAACGCAGTGAATACTGCACGGCCATTGGTGCTTGCAAAGTAAAACTTTGATCCAATGGCAGCGAAGCTGCACGGACCTATGGCGATGGTGCCCGCCAAAATGGGCGGGGCTTATGGCTATATAAGCAGACACATCACCGTAGGGTCATCAGGTTACTTCGACTGAAGCGACGACCATATGCAGCTTGTAAGCACGGCCAGGAACGCAGTACTCGTTCCCGTATCTCAGGGAACCGAGGTTACGTTAGTAACCGAGTACGTTCCTTATCGATACTTCACTCGTACTGCGTAGCAGGACGCTATGGGGAACAAGTATAATCCCGCCGTGCTACAAGTGGAACGAAAACATCATATAATCCCGAAGCCGTGGCTCGAGGATAGGTATGGGGCAGGGAATCCTGTGGAAGGCGGAAAAGCCAAGCTAATAGGTGGCCTAATCCGGTTAATCGTCCCAGTAGTGTGCTAGGTGCTGGTGTGGTTGAGGGCAACCCCAGCCCAGCAGTAGTCTTAAGCAGAAAGGACCCGGGCCTGTAAGGCCGGAACGTCCAGACTGTAGAATCTGGTAAATGTGGAAGGCGAAGCCCAGCAGGCCGCCGCACAAATATCCGCTATGGAGACTCCGCTAGACCATGCCCAGGAAGAGGCGACACCTCTAGTAGAATGGGCTCTAACTCCCGTGGGGCATAGAAGGCCCAAGGAAGAGTATGCCAGCGCGATAGCCTCAATTATCCATTTAGATAGTCTATGCTTCGTGACCGGAGACCCTCTGGTGCGGTTGCCAAAGCAGACAAAAAGCTGTTCCGACTGCCTGAATGGGGCGGAACGCTCAATGTAGATCTTAAGCGCTCTGACTGGACAGAGCAGATTCAGCTCCGGGTCCTGCTCGGAGGAGGGGAGCGCGGAAAGTGTCACTACCTGTGCTCTAAATGGAGTAGAGAGCACCTTAGGTACGTAACCATGTCTAGGTTTGAGGACTACCTTAGAGTTGTCAGGCCCAAACTCAAGACAGGAGGGGCTCACAGAGAGCGCCTGTAGATCGCCCACACGTTTTACCGATGCTAATGCTAGCAGCAGAGCGGTTTTAAGTGTTAAGGGACGGAGGTCCGCAGACTGTAGAGGCTCGAAGGAAGGGCCCTTCAGAGCTCTCAACACCGTGGGCAGATCCCATATGGGAACGGTGAGGGGGCGAGGGGGGTGTAGCCGCCTGGAACCCTTCAAGAAACGAATGACCAAGTCATTCTTTCCCACTCCTTGGCCCGCTATGGGGGCATGAGAGGCTGCAATTGCTGCCACATAGACCTTGGGCATGGAAGGGGAGCGGCCCTTATCCAACAGCTCTTGTAGGAAGGACAGAATTAGTGATATGTCACAGGATTCTGGGTCTGTGCCGCGGGTTGTACACCAGGTGGAGAAGACAGACCACTTGAGGTTATAGAGTCGTCTAGTAGACGGAGCTCTAGCCTGTGATATTGTGTTCATGACACTCTCGGGGAGGACCGTAGGCTCCCGTTGAGAGGCCAAAGGTGCAGATCCCACAGCTCTGGCTGGGGGTGCCAAATCGTGTTGCCTGCCTGAGAGAGGAGGTCCCGTCTCAGGGGAATAGGCCACGGGGCTGCTACGAGCAGCTGAGACATTTGCGCTACCCAGGGCTGGTTCTTCCAGAGTGGGGCTACGAACAGCACCTTGTGCGCCTGTTCTCTGATCCTCCTGATCGTCTGTGGTATGAGAGCGATCGGGGGGAAGGCATAGAGGAGCCGGTTGGGCCAGTTGTGGGCCAAAGCATCCCTGTCCTTCGAAAAATAGGTTGGGCAATGAGTGTTGTCTTTGGAGGCAAAAAGGTCGATTTCTGCCTTGCCGAAGACTTCCCAAATTTTCTGAACCGACTTGGGGTGGAGCGTCCATTCCTCTGAAGGGACGTTGTTCCGAGATAGCATATCTGCTCCCTGGTTCAGTCTGCCTGGCACATGAGTTGCCCTTAGTGAGCGCAGATTGCACTGAGCCCATTCCAAGAGGCAAAGTACCAGGGAGAAAAGGCGTCTTGAGGAGAGGCCTCCCTGGTGATTTATGTAGGACACCACTGTCATGCTGTCTGATCGGACTAAGACGTGGCGGTCCCGTAAGACCGGCAGGAAGTGGCGAACAGCCAGCCATACTGCCTGCATTTCTAGGCAGTTGATGTGCAGGCCCCTTTCCTGAATCGACCAGTGGCCGAAGGCCGGTGTGCCATCGCACAGAGCCCCCCAACCCGTTTTGGAGGCGTCTGTAGTGACCACCTTTCATCTGCATGTGGTGCCCAGGGGCACACCCTGCTCCAACCAAAGAGGATCCCTCCATGGGGCTAGAGCTGTTACGCAGACCTGATCCACCCAGATGCGTAGGAGTCCGAGACGCAAAGCGTGAGGCAGAACTCTCGGTTTCAGCCAGTACTGCAGAGGACGCATCCGAAGAACACCCAACTGCAGTACTTGAGATGCGGAGGCCATGAGACCCAGCATCTTCTGAAACGCCTTGAGGGAGCGTGACGCTCCGGACGTAAAAGAGGCCGAGAGCTGCTGAATGGATAGGGCACGGTCTGGCGTGATTCTGGCCGTCAGACGGTTCGAATCGAAAACCGCCCCCAGGAACGAAATCCGTTGGCTGGGGGACAGAGCGCTTTTGGCGAGGTTGATTCTGAGTCCCAGGCATTCCAGGTGATTGAGGAGGAGGGACTTGTGGGACCTTAGCTCTTCCTCTGACTGTGCTAGAACAAGCCAGTCATCGAGGTAGTTCAGAATGCGGATTCCCGTCTGCCTGAGAGGGGATAGAGCCGCGTCCATGCACTTCGTGAAAGTGCGGAGAGCTAGAGACAGTCCAAATGGAAGGACCATGTAATGATATGAAACCCCTTCGTAGGCGAATCTCAAGAATCGTCTGTGATGGGGGGCTATCTGGATGTGGAAGTATGCGTCTTTCAGATCCAGGGAGAAGAACCAGTCCCTGGGTATATCTGCGAGAGGATCTGTTTCAGTGTAATCATTCTGAAACGCCGTTTCATAAGGGCGCGGTTCAGATGTCTGAGATCGAGGATGGGGCGGACACCGCCATCCTTTTTGGGTACGAGGAAGTAGCGGCTGTAAAAGCCCGAATCGGTTTGGTCTGGAGGAACCGGTTCTATGGCTCCTTTGTCCAGTAAGTTCACCAACTCCGTGCGCAGAACGTGTGAACTCGCGCTCTGGACTCGGGTGGTAATCATCCCGCGGAAACGCGGGGGTCTGCGAGCGAACTGGAGTGAATATCCTTGAGATATTATTCCCATTACCCAATCCGATATCCCGGGGATGGCCCGCCAGGCCTCGGCCCGTATGGCAAGGGGTTGAATGCATTGGGGAGGTATGCCGCCTTTCGGGGGCTTGACTCCTGTGGAGAGTGGAAGAGGAAGGTTGCTCTTTTTCTGACAATGTTTGTGTTTTATATAAGTGCCCGCTATAACAGCAGTGGGTTGTGCGGGCGTTAGAACAGACCCGGCATTCACATTTTGAAACAAAAACACATTTTCGCCGGCACCTGGAACAGAACGGGGTGTTTGGGCGAACAAAAGAGCCTTCTTTGAAGGAGGTCCAGCCGCAGCGAGACACGGTCCCTTCCTCTTCCTTTCCTCGGTCTCAGGATGGTGCCTGAGGCGCAGGGTCCAGCGTGATTTTTGGTCGGGGTCCCTGACGCTGAGGGTGGGGGAAACGTCTCCCGGAGCGAGATCGTTGACGCGTCTCAGCTCCTGTTACCTTCTGGGCAGCGGGGGGCGTGGCCTTCACCGGCTGCTGAGTTGGTGTTGGCTTGGGGCGAGCCGACGCAGGTCTGGACCCGGGTCTCTTGGGCAGGAAGTGCTTCATGGCCTGCGAAGATTTCTGCGGTGAAGCGTTTCGCAAAACCCTCCACTGCTGGTCCGAAGAGGCCGGTAGCGGATATTGGAGCATCGAGGAAGGGGACCTTGTCTGCTTCCTTGATCTCTGTAAGCGTCAGCCACAGATGGCACTCGAGCACCACGAGACTGGCCATTGATCTGCCTATCGCCTGGGCCGTGGCCTTGGTGGCGCGTAGGGCGAGATCCGTCGAGCTCCGCAGCTCTTTGAAGGGCGCGATATCTGTACCGGACCCGTCCATGCCCTGGAGGAGTTTGGCCTGGTACACTTGAAGCACTGCCATGGAATGTAGTGCTGAAGCCGCCTGGCCGGCGGACGAGAATGCGCATCTAGCGAGGGCCGAGGTGGTTTTGCATGGCTTGGAGGGATGGGTCGCTTTTACCGTCCAACCGATGGCCGAGGCGGACACAGATGTGCGGCCACCGACTCATCCAGGGGAGGTAGCTTCTGATATCCTTTTTCTTCCGTGCCGTCGACCGAGGTGAGAGCGGAGGAAGAAGAGGGTTGTAGACGGGCTGAGTAGGGAGCGCGCCATGACCTGGTGAGTTCATCATGAACCTCCGGGAAGAACGGTTAAGTTCGTTGACGAGGGGCTTGGCGGCGCCCCGGCAGGAACCATTCGTCCAGGCGGCTGCGAGCGGGTTCCTCCGGAGAGGACCACTCTAAGCCCAGCTCCTCCACAGCCTTAGTAAGGACACAGAAAAGCTCGGAATCCAGACCCGGCGCGGGTTCGCTGTGCTCTATAGACGGCAGGGGGGCGGGGTCGAAAGCCGAACCCGACAGCTCCTCCCCGTCTGAAGCCGCTAACGACATGCTGTCGTCTTCTTCGAATTCGCTTCCGCCAAACGAGACCATGCCGCCAGCAGATGCCGGCGGACGCTGGTCGGCTTGGGAGAAACGAACCAGCGAATTTTCTCTCTGTGGAGAAGGCGAGGCACGCCGAGGGGACGTGAGCTCGCGCTTCCCCGAGCGCTTAGTTCCTCTACCCCGCTGCTTCGTCTCCGTAGAGTGAAGCGGGAGGGATCGAGAAGAGGATTCGCTCTCTGAGAAGAAAGCTATCCGCGAGCGCAGAGAGGAGAGACTCATGTTCTCGCAATGAGGGCATTCCGTCTCTCTGAGTGCGTCTTCAGCATGGGAAACTCCCAAACATGAGACGCACTCGCCGTGACCATCAGCGGCGTGCAGGGATATCCCACACGAATGACAGTGACGGCGCGGCATTTGCAACAACGCCGCAGGAAATTTGCTCATAGAAAAATTGCTCTTTTAGAGTTCGCCGGATGGCGGCAGAGAACAGGAACCGGCGCTGCTGAGACCAGCGAATCGCTGAGCAGAGAGGTCCAGTCCGCTGCAGTGCTTTTTCCGACGGCGAAGCTATCAGTCCGAGTAGCGAGGTAGAAGTCGTCGCTGAAGGAGAAGAAATCTGAGGACCCTACGGTGATGTGTCTGCTTATATAGCCATAAGCCCCGCCCATTTTGGCGGGCACCATCGCCATAGGTCCGTGCAGCTTCGCTGCCGTTGGCAAGCACCAATGGCCGTGCAGTATTCACTGCGTTATTGTAAAGCTTCAGTCATCAAAGAAAAAGGAGTTTTCCCCATAGCGTCCTGCTACGCAGTACGAGTGAAGTATCGATAGGGAACTTTCATATTCACTCCGTGTGTATTCAGTATATCTTATTGGTTTGTTTGTTAAATGCACAAAATGATTAATTTGACAGGTTTGTTTAGTCTCAAAGTGACATCTAGAAAGTGACTTCTCTGTGTGCTTTTGATTCTGTTTCTTCTTGTTTACAGCCTTTCAGACAGAAGGGAAACTCTATTTAATTTTGGATTTTCTCAGGGGTGGGGATGTATTTACTCGTTTATCCAAAGAGGTAAGCATCTCTCATGTGTTATGCTTTTAACCTAAATTCCCTGCCTAATTTAGATCCCCAGATCGAAATTAAACAATTTGAGGTGGTTTCCCATACAGGGCTTAACACTAGTCCTAGACTAAATAAATGTCTAAACTGAAAACAGCTCCGATCCAAACCATTCTGGGGCACCGTTGACTAACATTTTAATATTTTCTACTTTGGTAAATGGTAAATGTAAATATTTACATTTCATGGTGGTGTGGTATTACAATTGCAATCAATTGTTTAGCCCTAGCATTAATACAGAAAAAGCCTATAGGTTACTTAATTCTATTATATAAATTGATAGGTTACTTAATTCTATTATATAAATTGATAGGTTACTTAATTCTATTATGTAAAACTGTCAAATGAAACCAACTGGGTTAACGTTTCCATTTGGTTAGCAAATGTGAGCTCAACAGATAGTTAATAATAGAAACCCATATAGCAAACTGACACTTAATCAATGACATTTCTTTATTACAAATAAGGTCAGTATTGGTCATTAATCAAATGTTGATGTTAAATCTTAATGAAAAAAAATAATGTCCAGTACTTAGAGTTTCTGTTACCACAAAAAATTCCATATGTATATATGCACAATTGGTGAATAAAACTGATTCTGAGGGTGGGTTGCATAGATGAATGATCGTGGGTTAAAACTTTAACCTGTATTATTTTAAACCATCATCTGCAATTAATTTGGTCTGCCATGACGGATCTGCCAGTGTAACTAAGCAGCAACAGTGTTGACGTTGTCATGTAAAAAGGAAATAAGTAAGCTATTTAAAAACCTCTCTCTGGATAGATTGTTGATCATTCATAAACACATTTCACAAACCATAGCGTTTAAGTTAAGTCTACCTAAACAGAATAAGGGGTTGAGTAAACTACCAGTCTACTGGTTCTCCAATACTTTTATATTAAAGTTTACTTAACTTGGTGCTCATGTCAACTGAACCTAAAATGTTGAATTCATTAACTGCATGCTTTTGAAAACCATAACAGACAGTTGCACTTTATGTAAATACATATTATAATTTCTTATGGTTATAAAAATGTACAGTATACAAGTGTAATATACAGTACTTATTAGGCTCACTTGCAAATAACTAAACTGCACCTTTGCATATAATTTATATTTTTTATCCTCTTAGCCTCATGTTTATTTTCTATTATTTTCTATTTCTAGTGCTATGTGTATACTGTGTGTTTAAGAGCTCCTGTAACCAGAACAAATTCCTTGTGTGTGTGTGTGTGTGTGTGTGTGTGTGTGTGTGTGCGCACTTGGCGAAAAAAGCTCTTTCCGATTCTGATTTTGATATTGATTTTTTTATTTTGATGAATATGTGAAACAAAATACCGTCGCAGAAAATATATTGCAGCATAGTAAAAAAAAAAATCAACAGAATCTGCAGTTATTATGTCACGGTGACCGGCTGGAAGAACCCAAGCGCAGGCAGCGGCGATGAAGGGGTTAACAAATATATTTATTTAAACACAAACAGAACAAAAACACCCACAATGGGGAAAAACCGAACTAAGAAATAAATATCAAACAAAAAGACTTCCCACGAGGGGGCAAAAATGAAAACAAGACAAATAAACTGAACTCAAGGACACGACCAAACTGCCGGCGGACGCTGGTCGGCTTGGGAGAAACGAACCGGCGAATTTTCTCTCTGTGGAGAAGGCGAGGCACGCCGAGGGGACGTGAGCTCGCGCTTCCCCGAGCGCTTAGTTCCTCTACCCCGCTGCTTCGTCTCCGTAGAGTGAAGCGGGAGGGATCGAGAAGCGGATTCGCTCTCTGAGAAGAAAGCTATCCGCGAGCGCAGAGAGGAGAGACTCATGTTCTCGCAATGAGGGCATTCCGTCTCTCTGAGTGCGTCTTGAGCATGGGAAACTCCCAAACATGAGACGCACTCGCCGTGACCATCAGCGGCGTGCAGGGATATCCCACACGAATGACAGTGACGGCGCGGCATTTGCAACAACGCCGCAGGAAATTTGCTCATAGAAAAATTGCTCTTTTAGAGTTCGCCGGATGGCGGCAGAGAACAGGAACCGGCGCTGCTGAGACCAGCGAATCGCTGAGCAGAGAGGTCCAGTCCGCTGCAGTGCTTTTTCCGACGGCGAAGCTATCAGTCCGAGTAGCGAGGTAGAAGTCGTCGCTGAAGGAGAAGAAATCTGAGGACCCTACGGTGATGTGTCTGCTTATATAGCCATAAGCCCCGCCCATTTTGGCGGGCACCATCGCCATAGGTCCGTGCAGCTTCGCTGCCGTTGGCAAGCACCAATGGCCGTGCAGTATTCACTGCGTTATTGTAAAGCTTCAGTCATCAAAGAAAAAGGAGTTTTCCCCATAGCGTCCTGCTACGCAGTACGAGTGAAGTATCGATAGGGAACTTTCATATTCACTCCGTGTGTATTCAGTATATCTTATTGGTTTGTTTGTTAAATGCACAAAATGATTAATTTGACAGGTTTGTTTAGTCTCAAAGTGACATCTAGAAAGTGACTTCTCTGTGTGCTTTTGATTCTGTTTCTTCTTGTTTACAGCCTTTCAGACAGAAGGGAAACTCTATTTAATTTTGGATTTTCTCAGGGGTGGGGATGTATTTACTCGTTTATCCAAAGAGGTAAGCATCTCTCATGTGTTATGCTTTTAACCTAAATTCCCTGCCTAATTTAGATCCCCAGATCGAAATTAAACAATTTGAGGTGGTTTCCCATACAGGGCTTAACACTAGTCCTAGACTAAATAAATGTCTAAACTGAAAACAGCTCCGATCCAAACCATTCTGGGGCACCGTTGACTAACATTTTAATATTTTCTACTTTGGTAAATGGTAAATGTAAATATTTACATTTCATGGTGGTGTGGTATTACAATTGCAATCAATTGTTTAGCCCTAGCATTAATACAGAAAAAGCCTATAGGTTACTTAATTCTATTATATAAATTGATAGGTTACTTAATTCTATTATATAAATTGATAGGTTACTTAATTCTATTATGTAAAACTGTCAAATGAAACCAACTGGGTTAACGTTTCCATTTGGTTAGCAAATGTGAGCTCAACAGATAGTTAATAATAGAAACCCATATAGCAAACTGACACTTAATCAATGACATTTCTTTATTACAAATAAGGTCAGTATTGGTCATTAATCAAATGTTGATGTTAAATCTTAATGAAAAAAAATAATGTCCAGTACTTAGAGTTTCTGTTACCACAAAAAATTCCATATGTATATATGCACAATTGGTGAATAAAACTGATTCTGAGGGTGGGTTGCATAGATGAATGATCGTGGGTTAAAACTTTAACCTGTATTATTTTAAACCATCATCTGCAATTAATTTGGTCTGCCATGACGGATCTGCCAGTGTAACTAAGCAGCAACAGTGTTGACGTTGTCATGTAAAAAGGAAATAAGTAAGCTATTTAAAAACCTCTCTCTGGATAGATTGTTGATCATTCATAAACACATTTCACAAACCATAGCGTTTAAGTTAAGTCTACCTAAACAGAATAAGGGGTTGAGTAAACTACCAGTCTACTGGTTCTCCAATACTTTTATATTAAAGTTTACTTAACTTGGTGCTCATGTCAACTGAACCTAAAATGTTGAATTCATTAACTGCATGCTTTTGAAAACCATAACAGACAGTTGCACTTTATGTAAATACATATTATAATTTCTTATGGTTATAAAAATGTACAGTATACAAGTGTAATATACAGTACTTATTAGGCTCACTTGCAAATAACTAAACTGCACCTTTGCATATAATTTATATTTTTTATCCTCTTAGCCTCATGTTTATTTTCTATTATTTTCTATTTCTAGTGCTATGTGTATACTGTGTGTTTAAGAGCTCCTGTAACCAGAACAAATTCCTTGTGTGTGTGTGTGTGTGTGTGTGTGTGTGTGTGTGTGCGCACTTGGCGAAAAAAGCTCTTTCCGATTCTGATTTTGATATTGATTTTTTTATTTTGATGAATATGTGAAACAAAATACCGTCGCAGAAAATATATTGCAGCATAGTAAAAAAAAAAATCAACAGAATCTGCAGTTATTATGTCACGGTGACCGGCTGGAAGAACCCAAGCGCAGGCAGCGGCGATGAAGGGGTTAACAAATATATTTATTTAAACACAAACAGAACAAAAACACCCACAATGGGGAAAAACCAAACTAAGAAATAAATATCAAACAAAAAGACTTCCCACGAGGGGGCAAAAATGAAAACAAGACAAATAAACTGAACTCAAGGACACGACCAAACATCTTAAAATAATACAAGGCACAAAACTCACAAAACACGAACAGGCAAGGAACAGGAACACGGGTAAGCACACAAACAGGCAAGGAACAGGAACACAACACAATCCAGAACAACGCACGTACACGCACATACATAATACAAGAGCACAGGACAAAGAAACAAGAGGGTATATATAGGGGAGACAAACGAGGGATAACGACATGGGGCAGGTGTGGGACATTAAACACTCAGGGAAAGATAACGAGGAAACGAGAGGAATGGGGCCAATGACAAGACACTGGAGAGAATGGACAATTGACAATGGAGAATGTCAAATGGACAATAATATGTTTCTCTCCACACATAACCAAAGACTTTGTCATGGCTCTGCTACAGGACCAAGAAAAACATGACTAAGGAAGCAGAGCCATGACATATTAACAGCTATTTAAATCCCCTTAGTTCATATTCTTTGATCAACATAAATAATAACGATTTTTGGGCGCAAAGGATTATGGGTATTCCTCACAGCATTTTGAACTAATAATTTTAAGGTTATTAAACAAATTTTTAATTGTATGGATTTTATAGGTTAGTAATTGAAATGAGCAAAGTTTTTCCAAATGAGCTTAGTTTTTCCAAAACAAATTTCAAGTGAAAATTTGTCTTACTGTATACCATAAAAAAGTATCGTTTATAAGTACAGTAGGGTTGGGCGATGTCAACCAGATTGCCATCGGATGATGGCTACAGTGAAACATCACGATGGACGATGACATCGCCCTGCGGCATTGTGCGTCTGGCACAAGCTGCGCAGAGACACATCTTTATACAGCGCGATCTGGGCAGTTATAATTGCAGGCGTGTGTCATCTGTGCAGCGCGAGCTTCACAGTTATAAAGTGAGGCTAGATTGTATTCTTATTCTGATGTTATATTTTAAAAAAGTTATAAAGTGAGGCATGTCTTCTTTATACAACGCGAGCTGCGCAAACTTCGTGGTCTCTTTATACAGCGCAAGCTCCACAATTCTAAAGTCAGGCCAGTCTGATCTGTACAGTGTGAGGATTTATGCCCATTAGCTTTGTTCGTATTTGTTTATAACGCGATTTGCAGACTGCAGCACATAGCAGCGAGCGTCACGTGATGAAAGTGAAGTGAAACATTTGTTGGAATCACGATGCTGGCTCAACATCGTCATGTCTATCAGCCATTGGCGATGGATGATGGCATCGTCTATCGGCCCAACGCTAAAGTACAGACAACATTAGGGCTGGTTGGAGCTAAATTCAGCTGGAACTGATATACACAAACAAAATAGTGTGTCATATTTATAGAAATGCATTTATATTTAGGGATGCAACAATACAGCTCACCCACAGTTTAATACGAACCTCGGTTCCCTTTCTGTCGGTTTCTCGACGTTGTGTCGAACCGACAGAATGGGGTTTGTCTTGAGAACCTATCATCTTCTGAGTATTTAGAAAAGGCCAATGAAAATTGGCGAATGAAATTTGCATGCCGGACTCCTCCCCGGATGTCCGGGTATAAGAGGGAAGCCGGCGTGCTCATTCATTCACCTTTTGTTCTTAAGAGCCTACGCATCTGATGAGCTTCTCTACGATCTTTGGAGTTCATTTTTCTGCTGGAATCTACGACGTGGACAGTGGACGGTCCCTTCCTGCAGTGACTCTCCCCTGGGCGTCTCGGCAGTTCCAGAGGTGTTCGAGCAAATTTCCTTTCTAAAAGAGCAAATTTCTCCAGCGTGGCATGTCCCGCTGTTCTCATGGGTGCAACACACTCATCGAGGAGGGGGACGGACACGATGCCTGCTTCCAGTACGCTGGGGCAGACGTTGTGGATACGTCCTGCCCGCACTGCGGGCGGTGATGATTCAGACGTTGCGTCACGGGTGGCTGTGTTCCCACGGGACTCAGCCACCACCTCGTTTGCTCCCCGTTCCGTGGCGGCAGGACTACGGCCCTGCCGTCCGCTACGGCAAGCAGCGAGGGTGATATGAGGATTACTGTTAGTGATAATCCTCCAGCCACTGGCTCACGGACCGTTTGCACCTCGTCTCGCTCGTCTGACCGTTCCCCAGGAGACGGTCCCACCGTCTTATTCCTCAATCACGTATTCGGACACGATGCGTGATGATGAGATGTCTCTTGCAGCATCGGGGGGTGACGTACTGCCATCCGACTCCGACGATTCCTCGGGCTCCCTCCTTCGGGGGGTCGATCCCAGGAAGAAGCGGACGTCGAAATGTCAGCCATGCTTTCCCGGGCCGCCGTGAGTGTTGGGTTGCAGTGCTCGCACTGCCTCTCCCGCCTGCCCCCAGTGCCGTGTTTACCGGAAGTGCATGAGGAACGTAGTAAGACCTGGAACGCCCCCTTTCCGGCACGTTTCACGTCAAACAAAGTTCTGTCACCCTCTCTTCCCTCGAGGTTGAGACAGCTAGAGCATACGTCGATGTCCCCCAGGTGGTGCCGCCGCGGTGCACTTGTGCCCGTAGACGGCGGCCACCTGGGGGGGGCTCGACCTTGACTCCCATCCAAAGCATGTGGGGTCTCGGCATCTCTGGTGTCGAGAGCTTACATTGCAGCGGACCAAGCTGCCTCCTCTCTCCACGCTATGGCTCCTGCCAGGCCAGGGCGTTGAGAGAGCTCCACGAGGGTAAGACTGACCCAGCGCTTATGCAGGAACTCCACGCCGCCACCGACCTCGCTCTATGGGCGACCAAGGTGATTTGCCCAGGCCAGTCAACGTCGCTCCGCTAGAGATTGTGACGCGGCTCAGTGCTGTGGCGTCTTCCATAGGAACCCCATTCTGTCGGTTCGACACAACGTCGAGAGACCGACAGAAAGGGAATGTCTTGGTTATGGATGTAACCTCGGTTCCCTGATGGAGGGAATGAGACGTTGTGTCCCTCATGCCACAACACTGGCTGCCCACCCCAGCGGTCGGGGGAGGATGCTTAAGGCTCCTCAGACCAAAGGTGAATGAATGAGCACGCCGGCTTCCCTCTTATATCCGGACATCCGGGGAGGAGTCCGGCATGCAAATTTCATTCGCCAATTTTCATTGGCCTTTTCTAAATACTCAGAAGATGATATGTTCTCAAGACAAACCCCATTCTGTCGGTTCGACACAACGTCTCGTTCCCTCCATTAGGGAACCGAGGTTACATCCGTAACCAAGACGTTTTTCACCCACGGTTTTTGGTTCGGTTCTGATGGCTTTGCACATTAAAGTGTATTTTCATTGTTCTATGCTTATGTGACAGGAACAGTAAAAAGTTAAGAAAAAAAAACGATTTTACTGAAATTCTCTTTATTTAACTTATTTTATGGTCTTTAAGCAAAAATCAACTTCTACAAATTCCTGGTGTATTGAATAAATGTAAAGATTTATTTAACCGGAAAACCGCAGTTCACTTACACGTATTGATCCGTGAAGGTTGTACCGAACGGTTCAATATTATATTGAGAATTGTGTCATCCCTAATTTATATGTTTTACGTGTAAATGTCAAATACGAAAAAGAAACCCTGAGTTAGGCAACTCTGATGCTGGAGAAATCCCAAGAATCGGTGCTTAACATCAACTGCACATGCTTATCTGTAAACTGTTTTACTTCCAAACTTGGAGTTGTTAGTTTACTTAGCTTTACATGTGAAGTTGGCCATATTAATTGTCTTAATTTTTCACTTTACATCAGCAGTGATCTCTTTCCAAACAGTTTTTTTACTACCTTTGATTCCGCTTTTTAAGGTTAAACTTTAATTTCTAAATCAGAAAAGTTCCTCTTTTTGGCCGGATTACGTTTCTCCATGTCGCAAAATGTAAGGGCGAGGCATCTACACTCTAAATTTTTGGGGCATGATATGTAAATTACGATTGATTTCAACCGCCGCATTTACCCATTAAATATCCAGTAAAAATGATTTCTGCGCATGGATCTGCTCGTTTCTTTGTTAGATTGATTAATGAGGCCCTATGAAACTATCAAATATAAAAAGTAATACCGCCAGTAGGTGGTGGCAAGGCATTATTCTGTTGAGATTACTTAATGGTTAGGCTAATGTTCAACCTTTTTAAAAAAAACACAAATATACATTCTGACTTTCTAATAAATATTTATTAAAAGCTAAACTGGAAGGAACATAAAAACAAATATTGACTCATTTGTTTAACATGAGATTTTCCCCCAATTTTTCATCTCAATTGGCAGTTGTATTTCATTATTGAAAGGATCGTCACAGGGATCCTATTCCTTTTATTGTCCATTCTTCCAGAAAAGCACGGCAGGGCGAAGGCGAAAGAGCCCGCCCACGAGCCAACCGACGAGCAAGACCCGCTTACCATCAAGATTGTGCGCGCTGCGTCAAGATGGGCTGTGCTGCAGCTCGTTATTCTTGCGATAGTGAAGTTTAGGTGTGTCTGTTTGTTCACGGCATTTCAGTGATGGATGTTATATAAACGGTGCATATAACGCTGGATTTAGAGATCCTTTGAAACTGATAGATGGCGCGGTCCCAGTGCTAAAAGATGCCGGACATGAACTGCACGCGGTAAGTCAAACTAAGTCATAAATCTGTGTTTTCTTTGCAATCGGCGTTTACGTGCATAATGTACAAAACACAAAGGGATTAATGTGATCATGAGGGCTGCAGCTATCGACTCTTTTACTAATCGAGTATTCTACTGATTTTCCATCGATTAATCGGGTATTCGGATAATAAGTACTTTTTCTTTATTAAAAAGCAATACTAAATATACAAGAGAAAATAAGACGGGTCTTGTTTCCTTTTTAGAACAATTAAAAGTTTTTATTGCTGAAATTGCATACATTAATATCTGTGAAAACTAAACCCATTTAGTACATTCCATTGCCATATTAAATTCAAAATGCAATATAATACAAATATATAAATAAGAAACATGAATAAAAAAAGAAAGAATAATTTCAATGGTAAACAACTAACTTCAGCTTATGCATGATGCATTTAGTTTATATAAATTAGTTTTAGTTTATTTTTTTACTATTAAATAGCCTATGACTTTTATTTTGGCAGGTTGTCGAAAGACACTTTTTTTTAGTATGTCTGTTTCTTCACTGAAACAATAACATGTTCGTGAAATAAACTCTCAGAGCAACTCTGGATGTGAAGTTCATGTCCTCATTCAGCGCAGACGCAGACAAATTTATGAGCATCACGCGTGTAGCACGTTAAGTTCATTCACGCAGACACGCAGACCAGCCATCCAGATGAAATTTGTATATAACAGGATTCGGCGTCCACAAGTCCGCATCTAGTTTGATGGACTCAATGCATCTCGTTCTGGAGCATTTAGAAAACAGCAACGCAGTTCCCTGTTCGTCGAAAAATGACACGAAAGGGGTACCCTGCACGTTCAAAAGTGATGCCGTGGGGCGCTGACCGAGTGTAAATATGTGACGAGTCGGGAGTGAGAATGTGTTGTATCTTCACACAGAAACAATGTGAATGCAATGACAGAGTACACCACCGTTGCGGAGGCATTTTCCATCATATTTCTATATTCATCACAGTGCCGAAAACCCCCCAAAAATACGGCCACATAACAGTTTTTTGCATTTGACACGAATATATTAAAACTATAGCCAGTAACACACACCTACTGTATCTGAGATCATCGTTTGTGCTGTGTATTATAGCAAATAATCTGACTAATAAAACTTTCATGTAAACAGCAGCAAAGAGATGTTCTTCTGTCATGTAAACATGTTACTGCGATTAAGTCCTTACTCTGATTATTGGAAATAATCACATTGTTGGTGCGCATGTAAACATAGTCATTATCTCTATTTTATGTTGCCAGTTTTTTTGTTACGTGAGACCTGGAGCACCACATTAGCACAGTAATGTAAGTACCAAGAAAGTATTAAAGACCACAGTATACAGTCAGCAACGAGATAAGACAACTAGAGCAGAAATAATTTATGTAAACTGTCCACTTTTTGTTGGTCTTAAAGCTGCATTAGGCACTCACTAATTGAATAAACTGAGAAAATAAAACATTACAGAAGATTAACTTTAAAAAATAGACAGTAATTTATAAAAAGTTATTCATTATATATTTTCATTATATTTCTTTTTTTTAACATTAATGTCATAGCAGCAGGTATATTAGGTATATACACTCTAAGAAGAAAAGGTTAAAAAATGAACCTTTTGAGGTTCCTGGAGATTGCAACTGTGGGGGAACCTTAAAGGTTCATTTTTGAACCTATTTGAACCTTTGACCAGTTGAACCCTCTCTTAAAGGTGCATTAAAGAACCAGCAGAGTTCCTTTTGGAACCCCTTTTAATCACCATTTCAGTAGTATTATTACTATTGTTATTATTATTATTATATTACACATTATACTATAACAACATTTCATAACACATGACACACCACCATTATTCTCCATTAAATATTTATTGCGTACATGCAAACATTTCAGATAAAACACAAAATGACAATACATTTTATTTAACATCTGATTGTGATATGTATAACATTAACAAAGTAAAATAATTATGAAATAAAGCATGCCCACCTCACTGCATAAATTTATTTAGACAAACAAAAATGCCCATTTTAATCTGTAATATGTGATCATATTTGATCATGATTACTCGCCATCATTTTCCAAACCCTCCTGACTGTCTTTCCTTAGCTTTTTGACTAGTGTTTTTGTATGTAAGTGAACGGTGAATTTGTCAGTCAGTAACATTCTTCCTAACATCAGCCATAAAGAGAAAGTCCATTAACTGTTGTATGCAGTGCAGAGCTGTGTAAATCCCAGTTGTATGATCCTTCAGTACTGCAGGGTGACAGGACCACAGTCTGTTTTTTGAAAAAGTGCAATAATAAGTAATACAAATAAAACACTAAAAAAAATAGATTTAGAAATTACCTTTTGCCCATCAGCTGCCACACTGCACTGATGTAGGCTTCACTGACACCTGAGAGAAAGAAAAACAGACAAATTAATAAACTAACAATTAACGTTAACATCTTCAACTCTGTAATTTTAGATTTAGATCTTAATGATATCTCACACAGTAGATCACAGTAGAGGGATATGTATCATCAGTAACATCAAGATGCCACAGCCTGAGGTAATAATAAGGATCAGGGCCCGGTTGCATAAAGCACCTTAAGTTTTTCCCTTAAGTATGACACTTAGGGGGTGATTTTCCTTTACCAAAGACAATAGGAGAATAACTTAAGTAAAACTTAAGGTATACTTAAGGGAAAATTACACTTAAGATGCTTTATGCAACCGGGCCCTGTCATTCATGTTCATATTGCTGTTATTGTGTATTGCCCAAAGATTTGGACACATTTTATTTTGATGTTTTAGCATCATTGTTTCAAGAACTATAATAAATACATCCCCTTAAAACAAAAATACTGAATAGAGATAGAGGCAAGAAACCTGAATATAAATAATGTTATTTACCTGTGATGGTAATCCAGATCATTAAGGAAAACTTGCTCAGCGTCGTGCATGGACAAATTCTGCAGCACAGCCAAACCAGTGTATGATGGTCTACTAAATACAAAATGTTAATTTAAATATACCTTTATACTAATACAGAATAGCAAACCAGTTTACTCAGATCTCTTCATAAATTCACCATCGTAGACATGATGTTTGCATACCGTACATTGGGCTTTAAAAGTGCAGAGCAGGAGAAGGCACAAATGCATAACATGGGTGGACACAGCTCTGGAAACAGAACACCACAGATCAGTGAAACTCATTTGTGTTATGTTGTGTACTCTGCAGTACTCCTTAAAGCCACAAGGCTTTCTCAATAACATGTATTATTCATAGATTATGCGTTTATCAATTTAGATCAAACATTACCTGTAGCATGTTCCTTGTGGTTAGGTATAAATGGAGATCAAGGATTATCCGTTCATTAAAATTATGTAGGCTTTTGACTCTTTGTACAGGTTGTGGGTTCCACATTAATGGCAACGTGACAGTAGAGAGACACATCTGGAAAAGCACAAACTCAACAGAAAACACATTGAATGATTAAAAGCTATACAGTAATATACCACAGTAAACTTGATCAAGAAATCATTGGTTTCAGCTAAATATTCAGTCTTGTCATGTAAATAATCGTAATTAAGATTAAACAAACATTCACACTTAAAGGGATACAGTACTTCACCCAAAAATGAAAATTCTCTCATCAATTACTCACCCTCTGATTGTTCCTGTATACATTTATTTGTTCTGCTGGAAGATATTTGGAAGAATGTCAGATCTCATCCCCTACTGACTCCCATAGTATTTATTTTCCCTATGGCAGTAAATGGGGGATGAGATCCGACATTCTTCCAAATATCTTACTGTGTGTTCAACAAAACAAAGAAATGTATACATGTTTGGAACAATCCGAGGGTGAGTAAATGATGACAGAATTTTTTTGGGGGGTTAAGTATCCCTTTAAGACAGACTACTGCTGACTTAATGTAGATGACCGACACAGAATGTATTAACATATTAATATGTTATGAAGTTTAGTTCATTACTTGACAGAATAAATTATAATAGTCACTAAATCAGCACATGTTTACCTAAATAAACAGACTGTTTATTTCTGCTTGTTGTGCCTTGCAGACTACAGTTACCAACTTTGGCTGTTCAATAAGAAAGCACAATTTTTTACGTTAAACACATAAATCTTCATTAACATTCAGTAATTATGGTCTGATTGTTGTCCATATTTGGTTGCTAGAAATGCGGTTCATCCATTTTTCAGGTGCGTTGTCACCTGCGTCTTAGCATCTTTCCCCCTTTCAGTGATATATGTTTATCTTTTTCTCTACTTAAAAGAAAGTAAAGGGGTCAAATAACTAACACAAATGTTGCCTTTGTAGCACTATACATCTCTCTTTATAACTTTTACACTGTCCTAAATAAAAAAAAGGTCACTTTGAAATCGGTTAACTAACAGAGCTTTAGTCTGTATTTTAATGTACAGTAACCGTGTTACATTTCATGTTTTATTTTCATGTTTTCATAAAGGTCATAGTAATTTTGTTAAGTCTTACCTCAGATATTCGAGCATTTCATCTCAGTTCCTGCACTCGCGCAGCAGTGTTTGTAATGTTTTTTTTTAGCTGGGCCACGGGCGCAAGAGACATTTGAACGCAAGACTTCGTTCGAGGCAAAGTCGAGTTGAAATATCCCACTTCCGACCTCGTAGCGTTCCAGTCAAATACTTTACAGTTTCTTAACGTTTCGCGTAAGTTAGCTCCGCGCTAATGTCACTGCAAGCATGTTGGATCATGTAACGCGTCTCCCTGCGCTCGTGCTTGATTGATCTGCCCTGAGTTCATAAATCGTATGTCCGACTATGAGCGCAGTTTCCGATGTTATTTCCAAGTAGTATTTGGAAAGAAGCATTGCTTTGAACGTAGCACTGTCTCTTGAACTCACAAGTCTACGTCATTTTTGATGTTTGAAATAAGTTAAAACGATTGGAGATGTTTTTCTCTGTGTTTTTCATGGGGAAATGACATGTGATGGTGGTGTCCACCTCTCAAATTGTCTGTGTATTTTATTTTTTTATGTTTTTATATCTTTAAATATGACTAATGTAAATGAAAACTAAAGTAGGCTAAAATTATTATAATAAAATGATATTAATAAGGATAATAATAACATCAACAACTAAACAGCAGAAAATCTAGTCCATCTCAGAAAAGGTTCAAAAAGGAACCTTGGTAACAGGCCAGGTTCTAATTTGAACCCTTTTGCCACAAGGGAGGTTCTAAAAAGAACTTCTAACAGTACAGGGCTCTAGACTAACTTTTTGCACTGGTTGCACTGGTGCGCCTAACTTTTTTCTTAGGTGCACCAGCACAAAAGTTAGGTGCACCCAAATTTTCGACCGCATCGCATTTAACACCGCAGTTTTACCAGTTCATTTCTTTTTAAATCGCTGTCCATATAGGCAAAATTGACTTGTAAATGATTAACTAACAACCTGGTCAACATAAAGTTCTTTATTTGAAGCACAATTCTACAAGAAAGGTAACTTACTGAAAAAGTGTTGGTGCTTAAAGTGCTTCACTGAACTGAAACTTAAAACATCTCAAGATAAATGGTTATGCTTATGATTTTCAGACGGATCAGGCCTTAACTTAACATTATTCACGAAAAAGTTGTCAATCGTTCTTTTCATCTTCTCTCATCATCCGCGGCTACATCCACTCTGGTTAACTGACGGGCCTATATGCTCCTCACCTCTCTGTCTGACTGCAGCACACGCATTTTCACACGTACACACCAGAGGTTGCGCTAGACTTTTTATTGTCCGTCATTTTGACTGACAGGCTCGTAAAAAATCCGTCATAATCTATTATTACCCGTCACTATGGTGCAAGGTGGCGTTAGGTGGTAATTAGTATGTTCGTGACGTCATCACGCTGTACTTGCGTCTCGGAACTTGTTGTATTTTAATACAACTGAATGCCCAATAAAGCCGTTGTTGTTTATATTCATCTATATATTTAATGTTTTAATGTTTATGTTCATATGTGATTCGATCTGGGAAAACCCAACACATGGTGCAAATTTATATATTACAGTTTTTCATACCAAGCCCTTTCCAAATCAGTTTTTATTTTGCTCATTGTATGTATGTAACAAAAGTTATGGCTGAGGTCTGCTGAAGCGCTATGATTTTCAGGAACGGAATTTGGAGGAAAATGGGTTTAAAGTTAAGTGATGAAAATAAAAGCACAACAGTCCAGTATCACAAGTAAAAGTCACTTTACAGTGGTGAAAGACTTACTCTAATAACAATTTAATAAAAAAACATTTCCTAGTGTTGAAGTCTATAAAAATACTGTACAAAACCGTTTGAATAAAGGTGCAGGGCACACTTAAAGAACGAGAGCTCTGCCGTTATCACTACATGAGGAAACTAGCAAACATTACGGACAACAACTAATAAGCAGTGAAGCAAGTTTTACCTTGTTTATCATGTGCATAGTGTCTGGACTTTTGATCATCCCTTGTATGTTTTGCGATCGCGGTCCGGCTCGCATGAGCAGCGATAACTCTCGGTGCTGCAGACGATCCGCCATCTCACGAAAACATTGTATGAAAAAAAGCATGCCGTAGTTTACACAGGACTGGCGGGAAATGTGCATTGATACTCCTTCATTCTTCATGTTATGTAGTTTACTTTGATAGGTGAACTGTCTTTCCCGCGTCCCAGCGCGACATCCGACGGGTTTTCTCAGATCACATCACATATGTCTAGTCGGTAACAATGACGGGTGAAAACACGCACGTCCCTTCGCGAGCATATCACGCTCTAATGAAGGGAAACGGGGAGTTACAAATTGCCATCATTGTAATCCGTCAAAATAGCTGACGGACGGACGGCCTTCAGATTTTTCCGTCACTGGTAAACATTTTTTGTCAATGACAGAGAATTTTCGGTTAACACGACCTCTGGTACACACACTTACAGGTAAATCTGGACCACGGCCAATCAGAGGGGCGGTCCGCCCTTCACTATCTCTGATTTGTTTAGACCACGATATGGGCCTAATGTGTGTCTGTTGTTGAATCACAGGGAGACTTTCAGAGTCGCGGAGACTTTTTTTCTCCCTCGAACGGCTGGTTGCACCGGTGCAACCTCAGATTTTTCTTAGTCGCACCATTGAGAAATCAAGTAGCATGTGCGACCAAATTGGTCGCACTCTAGAGCCCTGCAGTATACCAAATAACAAAGGTTACTTATAGAACTTATAAGTTCAACTTTGAACCTTTTTAATTATTAGAAGTTCATATTTGAACTTTAAAGTTATTTTTCTAACTCTAAAGGTTCAATCTCTTCTAAGAGTGTAGAGAACTGATCAGTGATAATCCATGACATTGTGGACGCAAAGAAACAGCTGACACACAGTATGAAAACAAGATAATTTATGCTTTAATACCAAGGTCTATCAGAATACTCTGAGTACTTCTTTTTTGCTGAAATATCTTTAAAGGGATAGTTTACCCAAAAATGAAAATTCTGTCAACATTTACTCACCCTCGGATTGTTTCAAACCTGTATATTTTTTTTGTTCTGGTAAACTCAAAGGAATTTATCTGGAAGAATGTCAGTAACCAAACAAATCTCATCTGCCATTGACTCCCTTTGTATTTATATTCCCTACTATGGCAGTAAATGGGGGATGAGATCTGTTTGGTTACTGACATTCTTCCAAATATGCTAAAATCAGTATCTTTGTAATAATAGGCAAGCAAACCAATATCACCGATTTTCTGTTAGTTTTGAACGGCTTGTCTGACATTCAGCATTACCCCGATGATCAAAATGATTTTGCTGCCATGAGAGACATTGATTCTCTATTGATTCCATGTCAGTTTGATATACAGTAAATATGTGTGTATGTGTGTGTGTGCGCGTGTGTGCGCGTGCACTATATGTAATATAATGGACACTATACTTTACATCATGAGTTGAGTTTAAATCAAGACTTTAACATGTTACTGCCAATAAATAACACACATAAACACTGGTTGTAAATTATAACATTTTTAACCTTTCTCCAGATGCATTTAAAACCCCAACTTTCCTTTAAAAGCTTATTTCTGTTCTGCTTTTAAATTATGTGATTAATCATTCACTAATTCACAAGCATATATACTGTAGGTCTGTCTTGTTTATGTTTTAATGATGTGTGTTGTATTGCTTTGTGTGATCTTTGATATGAGAGTAAATTTGTTTAGTTCTTACTAGGTTATGTTTACAGAGGAGGACGTGAAATTCTACCTTGCAGAGTTGGCCCTTGCATTGGATCATCTACACAACCTAGGCATCGTTTACAGAGACCTGAAACCTGAGAAGTAAAGTATTACTCACAGCATTTCTCTCTCCCTGTCACTTTAGTGTTGATTTAGGTTTAGAAACCCAAACTAAAGGGGTATATGACAGTAGGATTACTCTTTAATAGGGGTGTGACGAGACACTTATCCCACAAGACACGAGACTGAGTTCACGTGAATGAGACGAGATTTTTAGACTTTTTTTAAAGAAATACTCAATGATGAAACTGTGGAGGGCAGATATAATCATGTGGAGTTAAACAGTGTCCCTGAAGGGTAATTTTATTCACACATGCACCGTGTTAAGAGAAGACAGTGAGTAGATTTTGTGGGGAATTAGCTCCGTCCATGGTGTGGGGTGAATCCTCTTCGCCTCGTGCTCCGGAAGTGGTGAGAAAGTGTTGTGGTGAAAATAACGATCTTGTAGTTCAAAAAATCTCTCAGACAAAGAAGTTCCAGGTGTCAAGGAGTTAACTTTATTTGCTCGAGCCAAACAAAGTGAGATGTTCCAAGTCATCTAAAAACCAAGTGTTTTCAGTTTACAGTTATAGTAAAACTTCTGAAAGGTGGTCCTTTCTAAAACCAATCAGGCAGATTCCCGTTATCTCTTATTTTTATTAACCAATTGTTGATTTTCTGCCACCAATATTTCCCAGGCAACAAGGTGCATATTTATTCGTGGTAGGCTGGCTATTACCAAATTTTTTAAATATATTTTTATATATCCTCGCCCACCACAATTATGTCATGGTCATCATGACCTGTTTCCTTTTCTTCACCTCCTTCTCTTGTCTTTATCTGTGGCAAAACTGTGGCTTTGCTCAATGTAGATTGTAGTCATAGTAACGGGGTGGAACATGCCCAGATTTGGTCATACTGTAGGGTTGGGGCCGGAAAAAGTCCCCAGATTTCATAAATTTCACTGCCAGACATCAAAAACACAGCTGTGCAGGGTGCTTTTCAGAATCTCATACAAATGTGTTTAAAACGAAGAGCAATACATAGTGAATAATGATCAAAAACATAAAGACATATCATGAAATTCTTCCATATATTCCCCCCTTTGGGGCCCCATACCTTTGGGGCCCCACACCTCCTCATCTTCTGTGATAACTGTTATCACAGTTATTGGCGAAATACCATAACCTCAGGAGACTATAACTAACAGGAATAAAATATGTGTATCATAATTTATACGGTATAAAAGTGCTTAAAATATAACGTAGAATGTGCAATTTATCATTGGTGCCCAAAACTTTTAAATTGTCGTATTACTTAATTGTCAGCAAGCTAGATAAGTAACTGGCCTTTCTCATCTTATATTAGTTATCTCGTACCAAGGATAACGTCTGATTTTAAACCTCTCAATGTTTCTCAGGTCCAAAGACCATTTTACTCCACATTGGCAACAGAATCATTGTAATTATTATCTAGTACTGTGTACATTACCATCTGATATCAATTAATATCATTATATTCAACCAAATGCATATTAGTAAAAAAATCTGTAACAGCACACACATTACCATCAACAACAAGTTGCTCATTTTTGCAAAAATATATTTCTTAATCCAGTACCAATTAAAAGTCTCTGATTCAACCCCCTTTTTTATCAAAGTCCCAGTTAGAAAAGTGATTTTTTAATCCTTTGTAGATGATATGTCCATCAACGTCATTCTCTGGAATGCACATGCAGCTGGTTTCTTCCACTGTGGCACAAACTTCACCCTGTGCTGCTGTTAGCTGGTCCACGGTTCTGCAGCCATTTAAATGTAATCCTTGTAGTTCGTCTTTGATGCTCTCCATCATGATCCTCATGGCATTCATAAACGAAATCAGTTCATATTTGGTGATTTCCACTTCATGCATTGATGATGTTACACCCAGAGCAGGGCTAAATACTTTTGAATGCTTTTCAGCCAATGTCCTTACACAATGATTTTTCAGCACAGGGCTGTCCTGTAGAAAGTTGAAAAATCCTCTTCTTGGCTTTCTTCGCAGCGCACATGATGGATGTGGTATGATGATAGCTCCCCCATGTCGTTGAAGTAGGGCACAGCCCAGTCCAGTTTCTTGGCAGGGATGAGTATATCTGATATTCACACAGCCAGTGATCGTCTTCCGCTACTCCTGTGCGCTTTTCATCAGAAACATGTACTGTGCACATCTGGATTTGCAGTCTTTATCTTTGTGGGTCAGATATAGACTGCAGTATTCCCTCAGTCGTCTCAGCCCACAAACATCCCAGGCAGCACTTACATGCCATGAAATTAGTGTCTTTCTCCCCGTAGATCGTAGAACATTACTTTCTTGGCATCTTTCCCAAATGGTTGGTTCCCGCTGTCCTGCTGTGTCATTGTCTTTAAACATTGCTGCTGATACAGCAAACAAAGTCATTTTGAAGTACTGTGGTCTTGATGTGGCCACCAGTCCCCTCTAGTGACATTGTCAGGGAACTGAGCACACACATAACAGTTCTTTCAGTCATATATCCTTATCCATGCATCTGCAAGCACGTTGATATGGTCGTCGCTGGGATGTCTCTCCTGGTGTGACTTAACGAGGCTGGTCAATGTGGTATCAGTTGAAGTGGCATTGGCAAAGCGTTCATTAGCAATGTCTTTTCTCCCAATTAATGGCAAATCAAGTCAAAATATCAACACACATGTAGTGATCCATAGGCTACAAAGTCCTGGAAGTCTCATAGGATGTCATGGCTGTCTCTGTTGCTCCTTATCTGCATGTTGTTTTAGTTCAAAGGGTGAAAAACTGTGGCGTATCCCCAGATGTCGCTTTCAAACTTAGCACTTTTAACAATCAGTTCTCTTGTCGCTCTGTATATTTGAGAGTTGGCTTAGTTTTTCCAAATATGATGATCTGTGGAAGTCCTAGCTGCAGAATTCCTCCTAGTTTTTCTCAAGAAGACTGCTTAATAATCCTCCTTATTGTTCTGCTGTGCACCTCTTCAAGCTGCCGTAGTTGGTGCAAAAGAATGCTTGCTGGAACTCAATGTTTTCAAATCTGGCAACACTTGTTCAAACTCTAAAATAGCTGTGATCATGTCAAGGGCTTATAAAACATAACATTATTTACTTTTCAATGAATAATCACCTTTTTCTTTTAGAATGGGGGGTTGTCAAAATATCAAAAGATCTTCCCAAAAAAAAAAAAAAATATCCTGCACTTTCTCCCATATTATTCAAACATTCAACAAAATATAGAGTGAAAGAAAATTGGCACCCTGCACAACTCATACATTCAGTATCATGGCTTCGTATATCCTTTTTTATTTTTTTCCCAAAGATCATAAGGCCATCAGGGCCATGTCATAAATCTAGGCCTGCTTGAAGTTATATCTGCTTACTGTGGCTTGAACTATTATCGATGCAATTATATTTTGACACAACAAAAATCATTCATGTAGTCACCCTCTCAGTGTCTGGAAATGTTTAACAACAAATACATATACACAGGCACCAAGTGCACACACATAGTTACTGTGATATTATCAACAAAGTTGATTGTAGTTCAGTTGAATTGAAATAACTTTGAAGGGGTTATATGCCAAAATAACAAACAGAAAAACAACTATCTGCCTGCCTATCCGGCACTAAAAGGCTTTACTACTCTGCGCTCCCAAAAGAAAATATACACTTACAAAGAAAAATACAATTATACACTGCCTCCCTAAATAAACAAAAACAGAGCGAACAGCAAAACAAAATGTATCAAAAGAAAATGGCAACCCTTTTAATATCCATTCTTAGTGATACATGTCATCAGATATAAAGTTCATTAAATGACTGAACATAAAAAAGAAAAAAATCAAGCTTAACTGTGTTGTATTAAAATATTTAAATTAGATTTGACAAGTATCAAAATCCCCTTTGTTTTGTAGTGCAGCCGTAATCTCAAGCATTACACAGACACTTTGTTTTCTGCAAATAACCAGATTTTGTCTGATTTTCCAGGTTATTTTACTTCAAGGGGGTTTCCAATTGCATCTAGTGCATTCATAAGTAAATTAAAAATCTCTGATGATTGTAATACATAATTATGATAGTATTATTTTCAGTTGTCCAAACAAATATAAATTCAAAACAAGACTTAATTTCATATCCAACCTTAATCTTACTAGGCATATTTCATGGTTGAACAACTGAAGCCAGAGAAACCGGATCTTCACACTGGAAAAATATTTCAGTGCTTAATAAATATCACCAAAATAAACAGCTATATCAACTTAATAAAATCTTTTAAAACCGTTAAAGTGATTTTTCCAGTGGGAGTAAGTCACATTTCCGCATAGCAGAGCTATCCAAAGTGGTGTTCAATGTAAAATAAAATACCAATTAACAAATGGACAAAACAGACAGCAATAAAATAAAAAATTTAAAATGCCAATGAGAAAAGATATGTTTTCATCCTCTATTTAAAAACAGTAATGGAAGATGTAAGATGGGTGTCCAGAAGGAATTGGTTCCACAAACCACGGGCAATGAGAGAGAAAGCTCTGTCTCCCTTAGATTTTAACCGATACCGAGGGACAAATAACAAAACCTTGTCAGTGGATCTTAAAAGTCTGGAAGATGACAAAGGGATAAGAAGATCTTTCAAATAAGATGGTGCTTGTTCATTAAAAACTTTAAAACCAAACAACAGAATCTTGAACTGAACTTTAGTTGAATATCATGAAAATCCACTGTTTATATGCATTTGTTAAAATTAAAATGACCTAAAAATTAAATTATGATCCAAATTATGTTTCTGTCTGTGATTAGTTCTGCTTAGAATATAGAATGTATATCTTGAACAGGATATAAATGTAAAACAAACCAAAATAAGCCACTTAAACATTTTCTCAATTGCTTTTGTTTATGGCCTTTGTCATGATTATAGTAAGCTATATCTGAGCCATAAATGTGCTCATATGGAATGTATTAATGCATTATTGTGTCAGGTCAGGTGACAGAAGCAGTCCTATCATGCTGTGGAGAGTCAGGGTCACAGGTGATTAGGCTTTTAAAACATGATTATGTTATTTGTTGTGCATTATATTACAGTTACAACAAGGTTGCACTGTTATAGAGGTCTATTAAGCACTCAGTCATACATGCAGTAGTTTTAAAAATGTAAGCATAAATATGCATGTACATGAAAAATAGTTTTATCCAGACTGTACATGTAGTTAAACATACAGTAGTTAATACAGAGTGGCTAATTGTATATTCTGGTTTATTTCTAAGAAAACTGATCTTGTTGTAGACAGCAATAGACAGTGTAGCAATGAGAGTGACAACAATGTGTAGAAAACCATTTCAAATCAAACTTATTTTAAGTATTATTAAATTAATATATTGTTTAATACTGTAAGTCAAGTAAACGGCACTAAACTTTAGTGACAATGCGGCTCTGCAGACCAATTTTATATTCCCACCAATGTCAAAATCCGGGTCTATCGTGCAACACTATATCGAACACTTTCAACAAAGCAGACACAATCCAGATTAAAAAGGTTCTAACAAATTAGCTGTATTTAAAAACGGGGTCAATTGTGACAGCATGACTTTCTAAAAGTTTTGAGAGAAAAGATAACTTAGATACAGGTCAAAAGTTATTAAAGCAGCTTTCATGCAAACCTTGCTTCTTAACCAAAGGCTGAACAACTGCATGCTTAAAGCAGTTCGGAACCAAACCAGTGCCCAAAGATGAGTTAATCAACAGCTAGACACTTGGGCCGATTACTGGGAATGCTGCTTTTATCATATCTGATGGAAAAACATCGAGTGACGAGGTGGTTGCCTTCATCTTGCTAACAAGATCAGAAGGTTCCATTAAAGAAACATGTTGGAAATTGTAAAAGATAAATGGACTGGACAGCAAGTTCAAAGACAGGTCTGGGAGCTGTGAGACGAAAGAAGAACAGATAGCACTCACTTTATCCACAAAAAATGTAAAAAATTCTCACAGAGCTCAGCTGACGGCTCCCTAAAAAACTGGGATTTCAGATTAATTACTGAATGTATTGTTGACAATAAAGTCCTAGGTCTATGAAAGTGTGTAGAAATCAGGTCAGGTCAGGTATTTTGATCTAGCTGACTTTGCTGCTCTCTGAAATTTAACAAGATTAAGGGAGCTATTAGAACATTTATTAAAAATCTTGACGTGAAACATGACGTCCCAATATTTAACAAACCCTTTATTACACAATTAGATCAAATTGACTCACTGTGAAATGTGTACATTTACTGTATACCATTCATCATGAATTGCAGTGGCCAACTGTCTTTCACACTTGGGCAGTTCCCCATATCATGTGTCAGTCTGGTGGTGTCCACTCCACAATTGTGAAGTCGACTGTTGGTAAAGCCGCCTCAGGAACTATTGGTCATGGGGCTTCCTTATTCTCTTGAGGTCCTTGTCTGTGCTACTGTGAATACATAGCTTCATAAACACAACAATTAATTGTCTCATATAAATTCTTAGTTCAATCTTGCAACCGTTCCAAAAAATGTCCTTCAATAACGTAATGGCATTACTCTGCCTGTAAGCATTTAATAAAGCTTAAGTTTGTAATTCTGTTGGTTTACATATGATGGTTCATTAAAGAGCTATTTAGAAGGTGCACCTCTCAAAAACATACATTATAGATGTTTAATTATTATTTGGAGCATAAGGATTACTAGATAAGGGGTTTAGAATAAACACAAAATTCTCTCTTCTTTTGTCTGTATTTATGTTCAAATCCAACCCACTTCATATTTCAGGTACTCTTTAAATATCTTACATTTAAAGGCTGTTATTATTCAAAGATCATACAATCCTTATCACTAGTGTTAACATAATTCATTATAGGCTTAATATGAAAAAATACGCATTGTGCATAAACAATTTCCAAATAACGTTTAATTATATTATAATTTTTTATCAATATGTCTTAAGCAATATATGAATAATCATGATAATAAATGCAAACTATGTTAGTATTATTATCTAAATTAATTTATTTTTTATACTAGGACGTCCATAAACCTAAATAAAAATAATAAACAGTGAAAATAAAATTATTGGAATAAGTCAAAACTCACATCAACTGTTTCTTTTCTCTTTTCACTCGCTCGCTCGCGCACACACACAAACACAAACACACAGAGCCCCTCTGGCTCTCCCTCGCTCTCTTAACCACTCCTTTAACTCCGCACACACACAGAGGCCTTATACACCAAACCTCTCCTTCTCACACGGTAATCACCTGAACGTCTCATGCACTCTCACACTCTCTCACACACACACACCTTTCTACGAGAACCAACAGCATTCAGGGTTTACCTTTAGCAGATCGCACAAAACACTACTATATAAGCAAAACGCTCAACTTATTTTCAGGGCCCTTATTTTGTGCAGTCAGCTGTTTGGTTCACCCGTCACGGCCATCAGCCTCCTGCCCTCTTGCCTGGATCACATCCAGGGGGGTATTATTAGATATATTATATCGGTATGAGCAGACTTCGTTCATGTAGTGTTTCAACACTCCTACTCTACAACAATTCTTTACAATCTCCTCCCACTGAATGTAAGGTCACTCCCACTGGGCAGAGTCTAAATTTCGAATCTCTGTCAGTTGATTCAGGTGCCAGTATTTTCTTTCTTCTGTTAGATTCTTTTCTATCCCCTCTGCATCAGTGTATGTCGCCTCCTCCCAAAAGTGATTATTAATTCCCTTAGTCTCAGACAGCACTTTTGCTATGGTCTGTATTCTAGCCTGAAAAGCTATGCTTCTCTGATAAGCGAGGCCTGGACCCTCTTCAGCCATGCAAATGGTAACTCGGTGAACTGAAACAAAATAAAGCAAAAGTCACTAATGGGGAAGAAAGTATCAATCATAAAACTTAAAAATTAATCGATTATCATAAAAAATCAATAATGGGACAGAAGCTTCAAAATCATGGGTCTTAATCAATTGATCTTCTATTATTAATAATGAAAAAGAAAAATCTCAAAACTTCAAACTTAAAAGTCAATAACTCAATAAACTGAAATAAAACAATAAAATAAAAGTTACTATTGGGGAAGGGAAGTCTCAAAACATGAAACTGAAAAAAAGTAATCTATAAAAATCAATGCTAAGGAAGAAAAGTCTTAAAACAATAAACTAAAAAAATATATTTATAATTAAAACCAATAAAGAAAAAGTTTCAAAATATGAACTTAAAACTACTCTTATGATTAAAAAAAGAAAAATTCAGCTATCGTATCCTTTATAAGCCAATATGCTTAGAGAAAAAAGTCTTAGTATTCATTGACTTAAGAGTACATGCATCGTATTGTGACCATGGGTGATTTGTTCCTGTGTTGGCTCTCACACAGCGTTTCAGCTGTGATCGTTCCTAATTTATCACCATCTTTTTCTGGGCGTTTCCTATGCGGGCTCTAGCAAGACAATGTCCTGGTCGTCCCGTATACACCCTTTTTTTTTTTTTTTTTACTGTGGTCACAATGTTTCAACATGCAATATCAGTCTTTTGAATATTTTCCATAATGCAATCTTTTATTCAATGCAAAAAACACTCAAAAAACATTATCATAACAGTTTTGAAACTCATTTTCTTTAGAAGAAAATATTATTGTAGAGGATACGCAACTTGTATTTCCTATCAAAAATCTCCCATTGTTCCTCTGTGCTCATTCACGCCTGGTTAAACACTCACACACACTTCCTGGGAATGTGGCCAACAATTCCCTCCCTTACAAGTTCTCCAGCTAGGCTGGATACACAAAACGTTACATAGACAGTATAAACAGACAAGACCCAGGTTTAATTCTACATCTATACGCAATTCCTCTCTGCGTAAAATAAATATGTCTTGTTCATCTCAAGACAGCCTTATTCATCACAAGGCACGCAATTCCTCTCTGCGTATTCTAAATCTCTTAACGCAATTCATCTCTGCGTAGTCTATATCTCTTAAGGCAATTCATCTCTGCGTAGTCTATATCTCTTAACGCAATTCATCTCTGCGTAGTCTATATCTCTTAACGCAATTCATCTCTGCGTAGTCTATATCTCTTAAAGCCCTCTGTGGGCTAAACTAAATCTACAGGCAGTTACTGCACACTCATTCATCTATTCTCATTCATACTTCTCTCGTTGAGATCCGGGACCCTCCTGCACTTTTAGTAAATTAATTTGATTTCTTTTTAGGAGAGGCTTTTTATAGACACCAACTCTACCCAGAACTCACCTCCAGCAGACCACACAGATGTTAAATCTAAACTATAAGCAAAAGTATGCTCACCTATAATGCGCGCTTGATCTGTGTAGTCAGCCGGATGGTATGCCTTCGGGTGTTGTCAGATGTCTTCAGCCTCTTTCCAACTCCTGGCTGGCTCGCCAAATATGTTGTGGTGAAAATAACGATCTTGTAGTTCAAAAAATCTCTCAGACAAAGAAAGTCCAGGTGTCAAGGAGTTAACTTTATTTGCTCAAGCCAAACAAAGTGAGATGTTCCAAGTCATCTAAAAACCAAGTGTTTTCAGTCTACAGTTATAGTAAAACTTCTGAAAGGTGGTCCTTTCTAAAACCAATCAGGTTGATTCCCGTTATCTCTTATTTTTATTAACCAATTGTTGATTTTCTGCCACCAATATATCCCAGGCAACAAGGTGCGTATTTATTCGTGGTAGGCTGGCTATTACCTAATTTTTTAAATATATTTTTATATATCCTCGCCCACCACAATTATATCATGGTCATCATGACCTGTTTCCTTTTCTTCACCTCCTTCTCTTGTCTTTATCTGTGGCAAAACTGTGGCCTTGCTCAATGTAGATTGTAGTCATAGAAACGGAACATGCCCAGATTTGGTCATACTGTAGGGTTGGGGCCAGAAAAAGTCCCCAGATTTCATAAACACTGCCAGACATCAAAAACACAGCTGTGCAGGGTGCTTTTCAGAATCTCATACAAATGTGTTTAAAATGAAGAGCAATACATAGTGAATAATGATCAAAAACATAAAGACATATCATGAAATTCCTCCATAAAAGTCTGCCGTGTGCTTGTGAAGGAGCCTGCCGATCATCACTCGCTCTCTGTGGTGAACAAGGAAACAAAGTGTTAGAGATTCATTGACGTGGAGTGCTACTCGCCTTTCTCCTTCCATCTTCTGGCTTATATCCGGTAAGTTTGATAGAAGTCAGCTGTGGACTGATCGGCAGGCGGTTGTGTGTAATTTGGCGGTTTCTATGGTGACGCTGATTGCGCACCGGTGTGCTCGCCACAAAATATATAGGAGAAAATAGTCTCTTCACCTTAAAAACAAAATGCAAAAAATGTAGGCATTAAAAAATCACCTTTTACTTTATGAAACAAATTACACTTCTATTTTAATGAATTGTATTATGCAGTAATAAACGATATGGAAACACTTCAAAAGGTTTTGTCACAAACTCACCTGACAGGCAGTAATTGCACAAAAAGTATGCTTTGTTTTCTTAACAGGTGCAGCTTTTAGTAAAGAGCTGTGGCTGTTTTCTTTATGTGCTTTTTGCATAGTGCTCTTGTTAGCAGAGGTGGCAATCATATCACACTGTCAATCCTCCTTCCTCCACTGACTGAACCCTCATAGCCTTCAGAGAAACAGTTAAAACTACATAAACACATCATGTTTTATGCTAACATTGCACATATGTAAGAGACAGATGATCCATTTTTGAAGAGGTTTGCCTGTGAATGTATTTAAAATAACGTAATGTGAAATTGCAATTGCTATACTGTACTTGTGGTACAGTACGATACTGACAGTGCGAACCGCCGTAAAAACACTACTGCTATGCGCGACGCGCTGCGGACGCGAAAGACTCACGCGAATGTTGAAACCATCCAACTAGTGCGTTTACATAGAGAAACGGTGTGAAAGTAGCGCTGTGGAATGGAAAATCACGTTGTCTTTATGAATGGCCGGGCCGGTCACTGTAGCTCACAGCAGCACGCACATACTTTGTACAGTTATTAGCGTGTTCTGTATAGTAATGATAACAGGTCGCACCACAACACATGCACTCACACAAATGCCCCAAATATATTTTGAGGTCGCACAGGTTAAATTTAGGGAGCATATGCGACTAAAATGGTTGCAATTTAGAGCCCAGCACTCCATAATGCCAATTGCGTCAGGATATTGTGTTCTCGCGAGACCAGTCGGATCTTGCGAGACACATCGGATCTCGCGAGTGCCACCAGATCTCGTCACACCCCTACTCTTAATTGTTTTTTTTCTTTCTCTTTAATGTTGATCTTTTACACAGAAACATGTTTGTTTATATTCTTTATGAAAAAAAGATATATGTAACTGAACTGATGTTCAAAATTATAATTAGTGCTGTCCCTATTGATTATTTTGGAAATGGAGTACCAAACGTTTTCCAATAAAACTGTGAAACACCATTACTTGAGTCAAAATTGTATTTGTGTAGCATTCCTTTGCAAAACATACAGTATATAATATATTGTATTTTAATGATAAGTGTATATTACAGCTCACATATAGTGCAGGCTCTATGTGGTGTCATGTGCTTGTCAAATTAGCACTTTAACTTGCAACTGTTAACAGCTTTACACAGCTGTTTATGTTCAGAAATATGCGAGGATGTGCTTTCTTGTCTGCAGGTGCACATTGAAAAGAGAGAGAGAGGTGGCACCACTGATGCACTTGTCCTGCTTCTGAAGAAAAATATTTACACAGAGTTGACATTCTTGGTCTTTTGTTGTAGTGAACCAGGCGTCAGCCATTTGGACCAGTACTCGACATGGTTAAATTGTAATATATATTTTTAATTGGACTTGAATTAAATAAAAAATTGTGACAGCCCTAAATATAATTGCAAGGTTTGAAAAACTTAAATTTGTTACATTTAAGATGTTCTTACTATTGTTTAGTTCATGTTTTTATTTATCTGTATTGGAGATATGTGGTCTTAATTTTCAGCATTTTGCTTGATGAAGCTGGACATATCAAGTTAACAGGTACGTACATTTGTCACATTACATCAATTTGCTACTTGTTGAATGTGTGCATGTGGATATCAGACATCATTGGTGTGTATTAAATCACTTATCGGCACTCTGAATGTTCTAAAATCATTAAATTAAATAAATAAGTTATATACACTCATGTACAGTATCTTACAGAAGTGAATACACCCCTCACATTTTTGTAAATATTTTATTATATCTTTTCATGTGACAACACTGAAGAAATTAGACTTTGCTACAATATAAAGTAGTGAGTGTACAGCTTGTATAACAGTGTAAATTTGCTGTCCCCTCAAAATAACTCAACACACAGCCATTAATGTCTAAACCGCTGTNAGGGTGCTTTTCAGAATCTCATACAAATGTGTTTAAAACGAAGAGCAATACATAGTGAATAATGATCAAAAACATAAAGACATATCATGAAATTCCTCCATAAAAGTCTGCCGTGTGCTTGTGAAGGAGCCTGCCGATCATCACTCGCTCTCTGTGGTGAACAAGGAAACAAAGTGTTAGAGATTCATTGACGTGGAGTGCTACTCGCCTTTCTCCTTCCATCTTCTGGCTTATATCCGGTAAGTTTGATAGAAGTCAGCTGTGGACTGATCGGCAGGCGGTTGTGTGTAATTTGGCGGTTTCTATGGTGACGCTGATTGCGCACCGGTGTGCTCGCCACAAAATATATAGGAGAAAATAGTCTCTTCACCTTAAAAACAAAATGCAAAAAATGTAGGCATTAAAAAATCACCTTTTACTTTATGAAACAAATTACACTTCTATTTTAATGAATTGTATTATGCAGTAATAAACGATATGGAAACACTTCAAAAGGTTTTGTCACAAACTCACCTGACAGGCAGTAATTGCACAAAAAGTATGCTTTGTTTTCTTAACAGGTGCAGCTTTTAGTAAAGAGCTGTGGCTGTTTTCTTTATGTGCTTTTTGCATAGTGCTCTTGTTAGCAGAGGTGGCAATCATATCACACTGTCAATCCTCCTTCCTCCACTGACTGAACCCTCATAGCCTTCAGAGAAACAGTTAAAACTACATAAACACATCATGTTTTATGCTAACATTGCACATATGTAAGAGACAGATGATCCATTTTTGAAGAGGTTTGCCTGTGAATGTATTTAAAATAACGTAATGTGAAATTGCAATTGCTATACTGTACTTGTGGTACAGTACGCTACTGACAGTGCGAACCGCCGTAAAAACACTACTGCTATGCGCGACGCGCTGCGGACGCGAAAGACTCACGCGAATGTTGAAACCATCCAACTAGTGCGTTTACATAGAGAAACGGTGTGAAAGTAGCGCTGTGGAATGGAAAATCACGTTGTCTTTATGAATGGCCGGGCCGGTCACTGTAGCTCACAGCAGCACGCACATACTTTGTACAGTTATTAGCGTGTTCTGTATAGTAATGATAACAGGTCGCACCACAACACATGCACTCACACAAATGCCCCAAATATATTTTGAGGTCGCACAGGTTAAATTTAGGGAGCATATGCGACTAAAATGGTTGCAATTTAGAGCCCAGCACTCCATAATGCCAATTGCGTCAGGATATTGTGTTCTCGCGAGACCAGTCGGATCTTGCGAGACACATCGGATCTCGCGAGTGCCACCAGATCTCGTCACACCCCTACTCTTAATTGTTTTTTTTCTTTCTCTTTAATGTTGATCTTTTACACAGAAACATGTTTGTTTATATTCTTTATGAAAAAAAGATATATGTAACTGAACTGATGTTCAAAATTATAATTAGTGCTGTCCCTATTGATTATTTTGGAAATGGAGTACCAAACGTTTTCCAATAAAACTGTGAAACACCATTACTTGAGTCAAAATTGTATTTGTGTAGCATTCCTTTGCAAAACATACAGTATATAATATATTGTATTTTAATGATAAGTGTATATTACAGCTCACATATAGTGCAGGCTCTATGTGGTGTCATGTGCTTGTCAAATTAGCACTTTAACTTGCAACTGTTAACAGCTTTACACAGCTGTTTATGTTCAGAAATATGCGAGGATGTGCTTTCTTGTCTGCAGGTGCACATTGAAAAGAGAGAGAGAGGTGGCACCACTGATGCACTTGTCCTGCTTCTGAAGAAAAATATTTACACAGAGTTGACATTCTTGGTCTTTTGTTGTAGTGAACCAGGCGTCAGCCATTTGGACCAGTACTCGACATGGTTAAATTGTAATATATATTTTTAATTGGACTTGAATTAAATAAAAAATTGTGACAGCCCTAAATATAATTGCAAGGTTTGAAAAACTTAAATTTGTTACATTTAAGATGTTCTTACTATTGTTTAGTTCATGTTTTTATTTATCTGTATTGGAGATATGTGGTCTTAATTTTCAGCATTTTGCTTGATGAAGCTGGACATATCAAGTTAACAGGTACGTACATTTGTCACATTACATCAATTTGCTACTTGTTGAATGTGTGCATGTGGATATCAGACATCATTGGTGTGTATTAAATCACTTATCGGCACTCTGAATGTTCTAAAATCATTAAATTAAATAAATAAGTTATATACACTCATGTACAGTATCTTACAGAAGTGAATACACCCCTCACATTTTTGTAAATATTTTATTATATCTTTTCATGTGACAACACTGAAGAAATTAGACTTTGCTACAATATAAAGTAGTGAGTGTACAGCTTGTATAACAGTGTAAATTTGCTGTCCCCTCAAAATAACTCAACACACAGCCATTAATGTCTAAACCGCTGTGTGAGTACACCCCTAAGTGGAAATGTCCAAATTGGGCCCAATTAGCCATTTTCCCTCCCCGGTGTCATGTGGTTCATTAGTGTTACAAGGTCTAAGGTGTGAATGGGCAGCAGGTTTGTTAAATTTGGTGTTATCGCTCTCACTCTCTCATACTGGTCACTGGAAGTTCAACATGGCCAGAGGTTGTCTTTGGGAAATAGATGTATGAGTGCTGCCAGCATTGCTGCAGAGGTTGAAGGGGTGGGGGGTCAGCCTGTCAGTGCTCAGACCATATGCCGCACACTGCATCAAATTGGTCTGCATGGCTGTCGTCCCAGAAGGAAGCCTCTTCTAAAGATGATGCAGAAGAAGACAAGCAGACTAAGGACATGGATTAGTGGAACCATGTCATGTGGTCTGATGAGACCAATATAAACTTATTTGTTTCAGATGGTGTCAAGCGTGTGTGGCGGCAACCAAGTGAGGAGTACAAAGACAAGTGTGTCTTGCCTACAGTCAAGCATGGTGGTGCGAGTGTCATGGTCTGGAGATGCACGAGTGCTGCCGGCACTGGGGAGCTACAGTTCATTGAGGGAACCATGAATGCCAACATGTACTGTGACATACTGAAGCAGAGCATGATCCCCTCCCTTCGGAGACTGAGCCGCAGGGAAGTAATTCCAACATGATAACGACCCCAAACATACCTCCAAGATGACCAGTGCCTTGCTAAAGAAGCAGAGGGTAAGATGAAGACCTAAACCTTATTGAGCATCTGTGGGGCATCCTCAAACGGAAGGTGGAGGAGCGCAAGGTCTCTTACATCCACCAGCTCTGTGATGTTGTCATGGAGGAGTGGAAGAGGACTCCAGTGGCAACATGTGAAGCTCAGGTGAACTCCGTGCCCAAGAGGGTTAAGGCAGTGCTGGAAAATAAGTGTGGCCACATAAAATATTGACACTTTGGGCCCAATTTGAACATTTTCACTTAGTGTACTCACTTTTTGTTGCCAGCGGTTTAGACATTAATGGCTGCGTGTTGTTATTTTGAGGGGACAGCAAATTTACACTGTTATGCAAGCTGTACACTCACTACTTTATATTGTAGCAAAGTGTAATTTCTTCAGTGTTGTCACATGAAAAGATATAATAAAATATTTACAAAAATGTGAGGGGTGTACTCACTTCTGTGAGATACTGTATGTTGTGTTTTCCCTGCATAGAGTTGTTAAGAACTTTGTCACTTTGTCACTTTGTCAACTTGACTTTGTTGCCGTCTTCGATAGACTTTGGACTCAGTAAGGAATCTGTTGATCAGGACCGAAAAGCGTACTCTTTTTGTGGCACTGTGGAATATATGGCCCCTGAGGTGGTCAACAGGAGAGGTCACACCCAGAGTGCTGACTGGTGGTCTCTCGGAGTCCTGATGGTAGGCACCTGTCACATATTGTCCCTTTCTTTTCCTCAGTTGCGAGTGTCTTAATCATTTTCTCAACTTTATTTATATAGCGCTTTTTACAATTTTCATTGTTACAAAGCAGCTGTACATGAAACATATTGACTATAAGAAAAAACAACAAAGTGAACAAACAGAATACAGACACGCACATACAGGTTCCTACACACCCACATGCATAAAACACAGACACACAACTACGCGCACGCACACACACACACACACACACACACACACACACAGCGTGGTTATCACAGAGAAGCATTTAAGATAAAGGAGAGAGAAACACAGGACAAATATTATATGGACTATAAATTCCTATATGTAATAAATAAATAAATTAAGCAGAATGTTACATTTAAAGGAGTAGTTCAACTTCAAAAAGGAAATTCTGTCATCATTCTTCAACATTCTTCAAAATATCTTCTTTTATGTTCTGCTGAAGAAAGAAAGTCATACAGGTTCGAAATGACAAGAGGGTGAGTTAATGATGACAGAATTTTCATTTTGAAGGTGAACTACTCCTTTAAAGTGATATTAATAAATACATATTCTAAAGCTGATGTCAGCAGCACCCTTGGTCAGGCAAACAGTGGAAAACAGTATGCAAACATTGGCAAGGAACCCAATACCCCAATGGAGAACATAAAAACTCAGGAGAACCCAGGCCCAACCAGGGGAACTAGTTCCCCTCTGGTAAAAACTGCAGCATCTTTACAAGCTCGACAGTGCTTGCACACCTAGGCTAAATAAAAATAAAATAAACATAGTAAAAAGTTGGATAATAGGTTAAATATTATCATTAATATTCTAATATCACTTTAAATTTTGTAGTGAGGACTTATCGGGTCGCATCTTCCCTCTCTCAGCTCTGCCATCTCAACTCTTGTCAGGTTGCCGCTTACCTCTCTCAGCTCTACCATCTGGTCTGGGCATGGACTACATCCTGCTCATTGTGGTAACCTCAGAACAATGAGAAAAGACAGCTGATAGTAGAGTACTGTTCTACACTCTTTGATGCAACAAGTACATCAGTTATACAGTAATGGGAAGTGTTCCTGGTTTCGGTTGATCTAACTAATGCAGCCTAATCCCTTAGAGGATTTGTATTATGGAGTATGCAAGGTTGAAATCTTTAATCTAGATTTAAACTGACAGTACAAGGAACACTTTTCCAAAGTTTAGGTGCAAGATAGGAAAAGGATCTACCACCTGCACTTGATTTTGAAATTCTAGGTATTGCCTGGATTGTGTTTGCTTGTTTGGAAAGTGTTTTACCTGTTGGTATTTAGATGTGCGCATGCTTCAGTCATGAGTGCGCTTGAAATAGATACAGATGTTAAAATTGAACAGGATACATGCAAACGAAAAGTTCAACTTACCGCAAAGGCCTTGTCTAATAAAATTGCACAACTTCAGATAGAATGGAAAAGAAATGTAAATGTGATTAAAAGTTCTATACCAGCAATTAAAAATCTCATGCTGAGAAATGAAAATATTTCAATGGTACAGTCTGAACTGGACAGCTTGAGGCAAACTTTTAAAGAGGCAATCAAACTTCATGATTCTATAATACCATTATTACCCAGTGACGAGCAAACCAAACAGAATGAATGGTTCACAAGCATATATAAATACAGTGATTTAAATTAAAGTGTTTATTAAAGACACAAGGCAATGGATAAATGAAGTTGAGAGCTCAAATGATAATATTCAGGATCAACAGTTGCAATATGCTGAAAGCCAATACTCTTTGAACGATTCAAAAACTATTCAAGGTCAAGCCAAACACAAGTGACTCAAAGTGGTAATGATCAGATTGGAGGCAGTTCCAGCATTGGTTTAAGAAATACTAATCATGTTCTTGATATTATGGACAAGCAAAATGAAATAACATCTTTGTTGATTCGACAACAATGTCTGTCATCTTTGCCTAAAAGGGAAATACAGGTGTTCGATGGGAATCCTCTACAATATCATGTAGGGATGGGCGATATTATATCGTTTGCGATATACAGGTAGAAATTCTCCACACGATAGGAATTAGTCTTCCCGCGATATAAACGATAAATACTAGTTGATGACGTATTTCTTTGTGAGACCCATTCACAGCTCATATGTGAAGTGAAAACGGGTATAGCGGAGGGCGGACGTGAAGCTGAGAAAGAGTTTGCACTAAAAGCTCTAAATCTCGTTTAGGTTGGCACTGTAGATGCATCCGAGTTAATGTTTAGTTTCACTTTCGTTTTATTTAATTCGTTTAAGTATTCGTTGATAGTCATAATACGTTACACCACAACATTTAGTTTGGCTAAAAGTATTTATTTAAACATTCGTTAGATGTTATGCGCGCGTGCGCAAATTGTTTAATACGATTTCTTGCCTGTTATATACAGGATGAACGGAGCGTCCCGTGCTTTCATAGCGACAGCGCGCACAGCACTGCTGCCTGTTCACATACAGTACACATGCGAGTTTGTATTACGTTATTTTAAATACGTTTATGAGCGTATAAAAGCATGGATTATTTAATTAGATTTCTTTTATCCACATTTTTCTGTTCTCTTTCTGTAGCGCGAGTCATAGACAGATTCAGTGTATGTTGCTGTGAGAAGAGAAGGTTCACACAGTTCAAGAGAGAGTGATTGACAGCGTGATGCGATCGATCGTTTCCACCCAACAATAGAATATATGCAGTTTTAGGTATGACATGATGTGTTTATTGAGCTTTAGTTCATTTAACTTTTCTTTACTACAACCTTTTGAAGTCGAATCTCACTATTATATTTTATATTTACAAAAATACTGCAGGTATATTTTAGGAGCTGTTTGATTTGGGGTAAGTTTTACTTTTTGATAATATTTGTTTTTCTGAGGGCTTAGACTACATGCAGCTACTATCACTTGACGCAAAATACAGCAGTGGATGGCGTTATGGATATATCGTCATTTTTATCGCTATCGCAAGAAATACCAGGAATTATCGTGATATAGTTTTAGGGCCATATCGCCCATCCCTAATATCATGCCTTTATGAAATCATTTGAAAGTTGTGTGGAGTGTAAAACTAAAAACCCTACTGATTGTTTACACTTTCTTGAACAGTATACAAGAGGTCATCCAAGAGAGATCGTAAAGAGTTGTCAGCATATGCCTGCAGACCGTGGGTACTTAAGGGCCAAAGCTTTATTGCAGGAATACTTTGGCGACCAGTATAAAATTGCATGAGCCTACATGGAAAAGATTCTTACATGGTCAAATATAAAAAATGAAGACCTCCGAGATTTACAAGAGTTTAGTTTGTTTCTAAGAAGCTGTTGTAATTGTATGGAAGACATTCAGTTTTTACATGAGATGGGTATGCCCTCTAACATGTTAATTGTAGTGAAAAAATTGCCGTACAAGTTAAGAGAAAAATGGAGATCCAAGGTTTGTGAATTACAAGAAGCTGGCAATCAAAGGACAACATTTACTAACATTGTTGACTTTGTTGAAAGACAAGTAAGAATAATGACTGATCCAGTATTTGGAAATATACAGGATGTTTCAGTTTTCACAGGAAGTAAATTAATGAACAAGAGCAAGTCTCAGTCTTTTCTTAAATCTAAGAGAAGCAGTTATGCCACTACTGTAACAGCAATGGAAAGCAAATCAGAAAATGGAATGAACAGGAAAGAAGTTGTTTCACCTAGCAACAAGAGTTGTTTGTTCTGTAGATGTGGACATGCATTGGAGTTATGCCCTCTATTGGAAAAGAGTATTCAAGGTGAAAAGATTGCATTCTTAAAGGAGAATGGTGTTTGTTTTGGCTGTATGTGTACTGGGCACATCAGTAAATATTGTAGAAATCGCCTTTCATGCAAAGTGTGTAATCTAAAACACCCCAGTATACTTCACATCTACCCAAAGGAAAAGGTGATTGATTCAAAACAAGTCTGTAGACATAGACAAATGGACGCTGTAATGGACAGTGCTTTGGATTCTCAGTCCAGTGGATTTATTGGGGCTGGAGACTACAAATGTAAACATTCCATGGTTCCTGTGCAATTAAAATCTAAAAAAGGAAATAAGATCGTAAACACCTATGCCTTTTTAGATCAAGGTAGCACGGCTGTCTTTTGTACATCTGGATTGATGGACAGACTTGGTCTTTCAAGCAAAAGGACCAACATTCTCTTACGTACTATGGGCCAGGAGAAAGTTACAACTACCCATATTGTCTCCGGTTTAGAGGTGGCCGGTTTGAATGAGAAGGATTTTTATGAATTACCTGATGCCTATACACAAAATGCCATGCCTGTGCACAATGGAAACATACCAAGACAAAAGGATTTGCAGAGATGGCCACATCTGAAACATGTAAATCTACCTGAAATTGACTCTGATGTAGAACTGTTAATAGGAATAAATGCCCCAAGAGTTATGGAACCAATTGAAGTGATCAGCAGTGTTGATAATGGACCCTATGCAATTACAGTAGTACCAAGTTGGGATGGACAGTAAATGGTCCACTAAGAGGAGACGGTGGTGATCAGTCAGCTTTTGGGTATCCTAACATTACAGTTAACAGAATCTCAGTTTCAAACTTGAATGAACTTTGGCAGCAACAATTTATGATTGATTTTCCTGAAAGTAACAAAAATGAACATGTTGGACTTTCAAGAGAAGATCACAAGTTTATGGAAAAAGTAACTGACTCATTAACCCTTGTAGATGGTCATTATTCCACTGGCTTACCTTTAAGAAACGAAGATGCCAGATAATCGGACAATTGCTGAGCAGCGTGCTCTGAACCTAAAGAAAAGATTGAGAAGGGATGCTTCATTTCATTCTGAATATGCTGTCTTTATGAAAGATCTTATTTCTAAAGGTTATGCAGAGAGAGTACTAGCCAAGGACTTGGAGCGTAGAGATGGTAAGGTATGGTACATACCCCATCACGGTGTTTTCCACCCTCGAAAAGGAAAGCTCCGGGTTGTGTTTGATTGTGGAGCTACATTTCAAGAGAAGTCTTTGAATGCTCAACTTTTACAGGGGCCAGATCTTACTAGTTCATTGATTGGAGTATTAACTAGATTCAGGATGGAACGAGTTGTGCTCATGGCAGATATCGAAGCCATGTTTCACCAAGTGAGAGTGCCAAAAGATGATGCAGATTTATTGAGATTTCTTTGGTGGCCTGATGGCAATCTTACTCAAAATTTGGTTGAATATCGTATGGTTGTGCATCTCTTTGGAGCTACTTCATCACCTAGCTGTGCAAATTTTGCTCTCAGAAGATGTGCAGAAGATAATAAAAAGGAATTCAGCAAGTAACAGGTGTAATCTTGTGTAATTTTTATGTGGATGACTGTCTGTTGTCAGTAGACTCGGAGGATAAGGCTATTTCTCTGTACCATGATCTTACTGCTATATGTGCAAAGGGAGGTTTCACATTGACGAAATGGATAAGTAACAATCGAGATGTTTTGTCAAAAATTCCTGAAAAATTCAGAGCAAAAAATGTGAAGGATTTGGATTTAAACCAAGATTTACTTCACGTGGAGAGGGTGCTAGGAGTACAATGGTGTATACAATCTGATGCATTTAAGTTTAAGATTTCATTGCAGCCACGACCTCTGACCAAAAGAGGGATCCTTGCCACTATGAGTTCTGTTTATGATCCCTTAGGAATTTTGTCTCCTGTAATATTATATGCAAAGAGGATCTTGCAAGATCTGTGCAGAAAGAAACTAGGCTGGGACGATGTAAATCCTACCTCAAATGCTCAAGAGTGGATTAGTTGGCTGAATGGACTATGTGACTTGAAAGACTTCAAAATCAGTAGATGCTTTAAACCTATAAGTTTAGGAGAGGTGAGAACAGCACAGTTACACCATTTCTCTGATGCAAGTGAAAACGGTTATGGAGTTGTTACCTATTTGCTTCTGCATGATGTTAACTCACAAGTGCAAGTTGCTTTTGTAATGGGGAAAGCTAGAGTAGCTCCTCTGAAGCCAGTATCTATCCCTCGAATGGAACTTACTGCTGCAACATTGGCAAGTCGAGTTGATTCATTGTGGAGAACAGAACTGTGCATGCAACTCAAATATTCTGTTTTCTGGACCGACAGTACTTCTGTACTGAAATATATCAAAAATGAGGTCACCAGATACCGCACTTTTGTTGCTAACAGAGTTTCAGAAATTCTCAAGGTGTCTCAACCATCACAATGGCGATACGTGAATACTGCACTAAATTCAGCAGACGTAGCATCTAGAGGGTTGAAAGTTGAATCATTTCTCAAGAATAAGAGTTGGGTCTATGGACCTCAATTTCTTCTTTTGCCTGAACAGGAGTGGCCTGTTAACCCTAATGATTTAGGAGAATGTTCACCAGATGATCCAGAGGTCAAAAGAAATGTCACAGTCAATGCTGTACAAACAGAAGAGATCACGGACCTTGTAATGAACTTTATCCAGTACTTTTCTTCCTGGATCTGTTTGAAGAGATCAGTAGCTTGGATTCTCAGATTTAAACAATTACTCCTAAATCTAAATCAAAGGAGGAAATTGAGAATGTCTTTATTAGAACCTGTCCTGGATGAAAACCGACAGAGACAACATTTGAAAGAAGAAATTGAGAAAATAAAGGCTCAGTTTGGTGAAAGTGAGCTCTCCATGGATGAGTTGAAACAGGCTGAATTAGAGGTCATTCGTTACTGTCAAAGAAGAAGATACTCTGAAGAATTCTTAAGTCTGCAAAAGGGAGAACATGTAAAACGGAACAGTCACATTTATAAGCTCAATCCAATACTTGAAGATGGTGTTTTGAGAGTAGGTGGACGGTTAAGTAGGGCAGTTATGCCTGAAGAATCAAAACATCCCATTATACTTCCAAAGGACTTTCATATCTCAGACATCATTCTTAAACATGTACATCAGGAAGTGGGTCATGGTGGCAGAAATTATATGCTGTCTAAATTACATCAGAAATATTAGATACCTGGCGCTAGTGTAGCCATAAGGAAAACAATATCTAAGTGTGTGATCTGCAGACGTTTACAAGCAGCACCAGCACATCAACAAATGGCAAAACTTACCTCTGAATAGAGTTTCTCCAGACAAGCCTCCATTCACATATGTTGGAGTTGACTGCTTTGGACCTTTTGTAATAAAGAGCAGGAGGAGTACCGTGAAGAGATATGGAGTTATCTTCACATGCCTTACCATTCGTGCCATTCATATTGAAGTGGCATCATCACTGGATACTGATTCCTTCATTAATGCTCTACGAAGATTCATCGCAAGACGTGGACAAGTTTTAGAAATGGTATCAGACAATGGTACAAATTTTCACAGAGCAGAACGTGAGTTGAGGGAAGCTATTGAAGTCTGGAATCAATCTCAAATTAATAACACACTTTTGCAGAAAGGAATCAAGTGGATTTTTAACCCACCATCTGGTTCACATCATGGAGGCATATGGGAAAGATTGATTAGAACTATAAAAGATTACTTAATGCCACCCTAAGAACACAAACTCTCGACGAAGAAGGTCTCCATACAGTTTTATGTGAAACCGAAGCTATTGTTAATGGACGTCCAATTACTCAAGAATCTACAGACCCCAATGATTTAGAAGCATTGACACCTAATCACTTATTGTTGTTAAAGACCATACCATACTTGCCACCAGGGATTTTTCAAAAGGAAGATGTATATGCTCGTAAAAGATGGAAGCAAGTCCAGTATATATCAGACTTGTTCTGGAAACGATGGACAAAAGAATATTTACCTCAATTGCAAAAGCGACAAAAATGATCAGTCCCATCCCGCAATTTCACTCCAGGTGACATTGTGCTTTTGGTTGATGTTTCAGCACCACGTAATTCATGGATAATTGGAAAAGTTATTCAAACCTTTCCAGATGATAAAGGCTTTGTTCGTCAAGTACGACTGAAGACCAAGACCAACTATTTAAATAGACCAATTACAAAAATCTGCCTTCTGCAAGATGCAGAAATGTGACATTTCCCTTGAAAGAATATTTGACTCTTTACACAGACATTACCTTCACATGTATGGTTGAATGATGGTAAAGCCATTATATTGACACTGAAGTGTTAAAGACTTTACTTAAGGACTCAATACTTAAAAATGGTTTTGTAAACGCATAAATATTGATAATTGATGTAAATTCATTTTGATGTATTTGAGATCTTGTATTTTTACATGTCTCCTTGTTGTATATAATGTGTGTAATTATTATGGAGTAATAATAATTAGGGGCTGGAATGTAGGAGCCATGTGAGGAGGTGACTGTCACGTGATGAAGGGAAAGGGGGAGTGTCATTTATTATGTCATGTTTAAACACCTGTGGTGGTATGTGTTTGGAAGGAACGATGGGGGTGAGTGCGGGAGCACATATTTTTTGTTGACCGTATATTTATCGTAGCTACTTTTGTTCATAATGATAAATAAAAAGGAAGATGCAAGAGTTACGATGATTGACGAGTCACGAAGTTCCTCACTCAGCTCCTTAGCGGCTTTGGTATTATTTGTGCCGCTATATTGTCCTTTCTGTCAAATGTGTATTGTCTCTCACATATTTATTTTTTACGTTTTGTTACCTGTGCCTCTTCACTTTTTTAACCTGTATATGCACTGGAAGCTTCTGTCACTAAGACAAATTCCTTGTGTGTCCAAGCACACTTGGCAATAAAGCTCTTTCTGATTCTGAAATGCTCTTGAAAGATTGATTGTATTTCAGTCTGGTAATATTTGTATAAAAATATCTATTGACCATGCGTTTACTCATCACTGATGAACATAAAAAGACATGGTTTTAGCTATTGTTATCTAATTTGCACTCCAATTGTGCTAAAATGCACATATGTAGCTCAAGAAAATATTTTTATGTTTGGGACAAACTCAATTTTTGGACCTCAGTATTTCTAAAATCCTGCGTACGGCCCGGATTGAACGTCGTCAAATTTTGAAAGAAGTAAAAAGTATTTATATAGCACCTTTCACAGAAAAGGAATCACAAAGTGCTTTACAACACTTAGTAAAACAGTAAAACCAATCAAACATGCATACAATCAAATATAAAATAAAAACATAACAACAAAAACCAATTAGAGCCCAAATATCTCAGAAATTTAATAACCGCCCAGCTGTACTGTTAATTAAAAGCTTGTCCGAAGAGGTGTGTCTTTAGGTGTTTTTTAAAAGAGTCTACAGAGCCCATTGATCTCAATCCTAGATGGAGAGAGTTCCAGAGTCTTGGAGCCACAGCACAGAAAGCACGGTCACCTTTTGTCTTAAGACGTGTTCTAGGGATAGTTAGACGGTCCCGGTCAGAGGACCTTAAAGACTGACCAGGAGAATGTACATGTAATAGATCCTGAATATAGGAAGGTGCCTGACCATGCAAGGCCCTATAAGTAATTACTAAAATTTTAAACTGCACTCTAAAAGCAATAGGCAGCCAATGAAGGTCCTTAAGAACCGGGGTGATGTGGGATCTCTTGCTGGAACTCGTCAAAAGTCTTGCAGCTGCATTCTGTACAACTTGTAGTCGCTCCAAAGACGATTTGTTCAAACAAGTATACAGAACATTGCAATAATCCAATCGTGATGAGATAAAGGCATGGACAAGCATCTCAATCTCTTTTTTTGAGACAAAAGATCTAATCTGAGCAATGTTTCTGAGATGGAAAAACATGAACGAGCTACAGACTTTACATGACTGTTAAAGCATATAGCTCTGTCAAAGATGACACCCAGGTTTCTTATGTCACTGCGGTCAGACCGTACTAAGCCCCCCATAAACTGCTTAATCTTAGGAGTAATATTATCAGGGGCAAAGATCATCATCTCAGTTTTATCATTATTAAGTTGAAGAAAATTGTCTGCCATCCATTTGTTAATGGCGACTAGACAGTTCTGTAGAACTGACAGTTTATCTAGACCATCAGGACTAAAAGAAACATATAACTGAATGTCATCGGCATAGAAATGATAAGATGTTATTTTAAAACTGTTAATAATCTTGCCAAAAGGAAGCATATACAGATTGAACAACAGAGGACCAAGCACAGACCCTTGAGGCACACCACAGGACAAAGGGACAGAATCTGACATATAAGGTCCTATAGACACTGAAAAACCCCTATCATTCAGATAGAAGGATAACCATTCCAAAGCTGACCTGGAAATGCCCATTAGGGAGTACAATCTATTAATCAACTCAACTTTATTTATATAGTGCTTTTTACTATTTTAATTGTTACAAAGCAGCTGTACATGAGACATATTGAATATAGGCAAAACAATAAAGTTATACCTGTAAAAACAAGAAAAAGGTGAAAAGACAGACATACCCACATACAAAACACTCCACACACACAATATGCACACGTACTAACACACATAGACATAGACACACACACACACACAGACGTGCAGTCACACGGATGCGCACGCACACACACAGACAAACAAGCACGCACACACACAGACAAGCAAGCACGCACACACAGACAAGCAAGTACGCACACACAGACAAGCACACACACACAGACACGCATGCACTCGAGCTGCCGCGTTTTGGACCAGTTGGAGTTTTTGTAATAAGCCTGCAGGGGAACCACCTAGTCTTGATATCATGAATGCATGAATTAACTTCTCTGCATCTGACATTGACAGTATATGACGTAGTTTAGATATATTCTTAAGGGGAGGTTTTTTGCCTACTTTACCTAAGTTGATACAGTTCTCTGAGGTCTTTATAAAAGAGATGTGACATTCTTCGGTCAAAATACTTCAAGGATGAAGCACAACGCCACTATCTTTACTTTGCAAAAAACACGTTCTCAAGAATGGCCGCTTCTGAGTGCTTCTTCCGTATGATGATGATGGGCACTTGATAACCACACCCCCAACTTCACGGAGGTGTGTCCACGCCCGTACATTCTCAAGCTACCATAGAAACCATTGAGCGTAAATCCTAAGCGAGAGATGGCTGCTGGAGGAGACAAAGCGATTCAACCTTATATGTTTGAGCCAGAGTCAGACACAGAAGAAGAGGCATCCGAACAAGCTGTACAAGTTCGGATTGGACAAGATGTGTCTACATGGCACGTTTTTTTACAAACTTAAATCTTCAAAACTGTTTTCAACAGTCACGTAGTCAAAACGGTTCAGCTCGTAACAACGCGTGTTGTACTGCTATGATTACATCATATTAACGTTATGCCTTTCGCTAAAACAAGTGCACACATATTAGTTTGTCTATGTAACGATGATCATATGCTAGGCTTGTTGTTTTTGCTTTATTGCAAGTTACGTAAACACAATGACGCTGTTACCGTCATGTTACACAAGTTAATTGCGCTAATGTTGTTGGTGACCTATAGTACTAGTTAACGCTAACTCTTTCCGGAGGATTCCCATTAAAAATAAAAAGAATCCACTGCTCTCGCGTCTTCTCTGAGGCTGTGACTCTAAATAATGATCTGTGCTGGGCTGTGCACCCAACAACAAAACACTTAGCACGAACTTTCACATTGCGTTATTACAGATACACTCGTGTCGCTTGCAAAATCACAGTGGAGTGCCATGGGTGGAACCGAGCAGACTAAGGGGCAGTGATATTACAATAAGATCATTCTCCTACGTCAGAAGAAGTGCGTTATCTGAAGCGCTAATTTTTTGCTTTCAGAGAAAGGCGTAACAAAGAAAAATGTCTGGATTGTACTTTTCCCCCTTTTTTGGGGTTGGTAGATGCACCGGGGAACTGATTATAGCACTCAAACACAGAAAAATTCGTGAAATGTCCCCTTTAAGATGGAAAAACACAATTTTACAGGTGTTGGTGACGTGGCTCTTAAATGATAGATTACTATCGAATTGAATGCCAAGATTCTTTGCTGACGACGAGGGTTTTATGGAACATCCGTCAATAGTTAAGCAGTATTCTTGGTTGTTACGTATAGCAGTTTTCGCTCCAATAAGTAACACTTTTGTTTTGTCCGAGTTCAGTAATTACAAATTGTTACTCATCCAGTTTTTTTATATCGACTATGCATTCCATTATTCGATGGAACTGCTGTGTTTCATGAGGCTTCATGATGTTGAGTATCATCAGCATAACAGTGAAAGCTAACTCAGTGTCACTTTATTATATCTCCTAGAGGTAGCATGTATAATGCGAAGAGCATGTGCCCTAAGGCTGAGCCCTGTGGTACACCGTACTGGACTTGCGATTTGCGTGACACCTCATTGTTTATTGCTACAAATTGAAAACAGGTGGATAAATAAGATTTAAACCATTTCAAAGCTATTCCCTTAATGCCGACATAATTTCGAGTCTATGTAGGAGTGTGCTGTGGTCAATGGTATCGAATGCAGCACTAAGGTCTAGCAGCACCAATAACGAGATACAACCTCGGTCAGATGCCAATAGCAGATCATTTGTAACACTGATCAAAGCAGTCTCTGCACTGTGACATGCTCTAAATCCAGACTGGAATTCTTCATTGATGTCATTCCTTTAGAGGAAGGAACATAATTGAGTTGAAACTAATTTTTTCCAGAACTTTAGATATGAAAGGTAGATTCGATATAGGCTTGTAGTTCCCTAGTTCTTTAGGGTCGAGTTGGTTTTTTTGACAAGGGGCCTTATAACAGCCACCTTATATGATTTAGGCACATGTCCTAATGTCAGAGATGAGTTAATAATACTAAGAAGAGGATCTATAATTTCTGGGAGCATCTCTTTCAGTATATTTGTAGATATAGGGTCTAGCATGCATGTTGTTGATTTAGATGATCTAATAATTTTAGACAGCTCATCTTGATCTACGGTATAAAATAATTGCATTTTCTCCTTAAAGACGCTATAGTTAGTTTGTTCAGCGGGTTTCACTTCTGATTGCATTGTTATAATTTTTTTTAATATCTTGGATTTTTTAAGTAGTTCATAAATTCATCACTGTTATGCTGATATCCAGAATCTGAAGTCGCTGATGATTTATTTTTTGTTAATTTAGCCACTGTGTTAAATAAAAACCTAGGGTTGTGCTGGTTTTCTTCTATTAGTGATGAAAAGTAGGCGGATCTAGAAGTTTTTAGGGCTTTCCTGTATTTTCGAATACTATCCTTCCATGCTGTACGAAATACCTCTAATTTCGTTTTCTTAAAGTTGCGCTCCATTTTTCGGGCCGCTTTCTTTAGAGCCTGAGTGTGTTCATTATACCACGGTGTGGGACTGCCATTTTTAATCTTTAAAAGCAGAGGAGCAAATGTGTCTAGCGTTTCCGAGAAGGTGGAGTTAAAATTTTCAATGGTCAAGATCTTCAACGTTATTTCTCATGCTAGAGATTTGAGACAATTCAGGCAGATTATCGAGAAACGCATCTTTGGTAGTTAAAGTTATTGTTCTACCATATTTGTAACAAGGAGTTTGATTTGCACCCGTAGGCCAGTGAAGCAAACATAATACCAGATAATGATCCGAAATGTCTTCACTCTGCTGAAGGATTTTAACATCATCCAAAATTATACCGTAAGACAGTATTAAATCTAAAGTATGATTACGAAGGTGAGTGGGTCCTGACACATGTTGACTAACGCCCATGGAGTTAAGAGTGTCTTTGAAAGCCATTCCTAAGGCATCTGTATCGTTATCTACATGGATGTTAAAGTCACCAACGACAAGGACTCTATCTGCGGCCAGTACTAGTTCTGATAAGAACCCACCAAATTCTTTAATAAAATCTGTGTGGTGCCCTGGAGGCCTATATATAATAGCCAGAATAAATTTTAAAAATGTTTTGTCCTTAGTATTAGGTGTTGACTTGGTACATGAAGTACCATGACTTCAAAAGAATTGTATTTGGAGTTAGACTTCTGGGAAATGCTAAAAGAGTTATTGTAAAGTGCTGCGACACCTCCCCCTCTGCCTTTTAGACGAGGGGGGGGATATAACTCTCGTCTACAATAATAATCTTGGGGGATAGATTCATTTAAAGTAATATAATCATCTGGTTTTGGCCATGTTTCTGTCAAACAGAGCATGTCTATTTTATGATCTGTTATCATATCGTTAACAAAAAGTTCTTTATTAGAGAGAGATCTAATATTTCTTAACAGAGTCATAACAGTTGATTATCTGTATTTTGTTCATGTTTAATTTGTGTAACCATTATTAAATTACTTTCAAGAGGTTTACGCATTATTTTATGTTTGCTAATCCGGGGGACAGAAACGGTCTCTATTTTATGATGTTTGGGAGAAGGGATTATTATATGTCATACATTTTGTGTATTCTGCGACGTGAGACGGCAAGCAGACAGTTGGTTAAGCCATTCTGTCTGCTCCCTGACCTCAATCAAATCAAAGTGCAGTGTTCAACCATGTCGAATGCTGCACTAAGATCTAACAAAACTAACACAGAACAATCACCTGCATCAGAAGCCATGAAAATGTCATTTGAGACCCTAAGTAGGGCAGTTTCAGTGGAATGTTTTTTACGAAAGCCAGATTGATATTTATCATAAATATTGTGGGCCTCCAGAACAGCATTTAACTACTCTGCCACAACCTGTTTCAAAATTTTTGAGATGAACGGCGATTTAGAAATAGGCCTGTAGTTGTTCAACGATATGGCATCGAGATTACTCTTATTCAAGAGAGGCTGAACAACAGCATGTTTGAAACACCTAGGGACCTGGCCCAACTTTAGAGAAAGGTTAATAATTGCAACCAAACACGGGCCAATAGATCTAATGGATTTCATAACCAAAGATGCAGCAAAATATCCACAGGGCTTTTGGGAAGGTTTCATCGTACTCACTATCTTTATGATATCATTCAGAAAAATTGGGTAAAAGGAATCCAAAATTTGAAGACCTTCTGAGTTAACTGTAAGAGCGTTTTCTGATGGCACAATGCTAGTCCTGACAGCCTTAACCTGATCCACAAAATGAGATAAATGATTGCAGTCCTCATTAGAAAACACAGGACCAGGCAATGTAATAGGAGAAACGATGCTGTTAATAGTCTCAAACAGAGTCTTAGGATTCCTTTTGCCAGTAGTTATCAGATTCTTAAAATAAGATGCTCTAGCAGATGCGGGCGGTGGACTTGGAGCTGAGTAGCTTTTCACAGACGTTCAGTCTTCCGACATACAAGCCTGAAACTGCGGATAGCGTCATTTGTCCACAGAGATGTATTAACAGCGGGGATTTGCCGAGTCTTAAAAGGAGTCACACTATCCAGTAGCAAAGTGCACTGATCATTAAATGACTGTAGAGTATTGTCAATGGCATTTGAAATGATAACCGAACTTTAGTCAAAAGCGGATGAGAATTTCTCAATAGCAAATTGGCTGATCATGGGAGAGCAGGACACCCGCTTAACAGGCAGTGGATCCTCATTACAAGCGAGATCAAATAAGACACATGTATGATCACTAACATAAACATCTTCAATGCAAACAGCGGCAATGTTTAAACCATGAGAGAAAACTAAATCGAGCGTATGCCCCTAACCATGCTTAGGACCAGAGACATGTTGAATAAAATTAAAAGATTCCATTATGTTTAAAAATTCAGAAGCAGCATCGTCAACGTGAATATTAAAGTCACGAACAATAATCAGTCTGTTCAACTTAATAATAGATGATAGAAAATCAGTAAAATCCCTCAGAAAAGGGGCCACTGGACCAGGCGGCCGATAAAGTAAAATACAATAAAAAGAGTATAATCGACCGACCTTAGTTATCTGTAGTTCAAAAGAAGAGTATGTATCAGCACTCCTCGACTGGCAAATAAAATGTATTTTAAAAAAGTCCTCCACTGTGGCCCACGAGCCTTGGCATGCTGATAAATGAACAATCCGCGGGACAGAGGTCAATCAAATGGCAGTACTCCATACTCCGTTGCCAAGTTTCAGTCAGAAGCATAAAATCCAGGTTTTTAGAAGTAAATAATTCACTGAGCAGAAATGACTTGTTTGTGATTGGTATTTGTGAGCGGGCGTTTATCGGGGCCATCTTGAGCGGTACAAATGCAACACCTGAAACCGAGGCAGAGGCTAGCGGTAGCGACCTCAGGTGCTCAGCGCATACTCTGCGACCAGTAGTAGAGATTCTCCGAGGCAGCGGGACCAAAGCCCCGGAGACATCTGGAAAAACGGTGCGAAGACACGATGGTCTGGAACCATCATGACAGTCCCCCACCTTTAGAAGTCTCTTAAAATGCACCTGTCTCCCTACCCTTTTCCCTCTCCTTTTCTGCCACTTCTTTGTGCGTCCCATTAGGCCTTCTCCATTTCGCATACATATAGCAGGTGCAGACGGACATATGTACAGGGCTGAGAACGCACCCGAGCCGTTCCAGGAACAAACGCCACCGCACTCAACCATAGAGGATCGGATCAACAGCATCGTTTGGCGATCGTACATCCATGCAGTAGACACAACATTTGTGGACAAACATAACAACAGTATAGCGCAAAAAAACAAATAAAATGAGTCGGAATGAGCCTCCAGCCACAGCGGCAATGCCAAACACAAGCGCCATGCTGGTGGGAGGACCATTCAAGTTAATGGACTTTAGTTCTCTTTTCGTGTTCAATAATGAATTATATTTCGCCAATCCTTCTGTTGCTGTGGGTTGAAGGTTTACAGTTATTTAATTTGACAAATTATTAACATTGCACTAAATTCCCATAAAATGTTTTGGTTTGGTGTTAATTTGTATGAGGTATAGCTACAACAGTCCACTGATTGTTTGGCAAAATGTTATAATAATATACATGTGAACAGTTCGATTTTTAAAACCACTACGTTTTTCAGATGTTAAATATGGTCTGAAAAATCTTCAGGGAAGTCTGTATGTTTGTGTCCGGAAAAGTATGGAATTTCTAAATGGAAAATGTGTAGGAACCCTGGATTATGTTCAGCATTATTTCGCATAACTTTAATTCCTGTGTAAATGCATTTATGCCGCTTCAGATCCGCATTAACGGTCTGTGTAAACACCTTTGCTGTGTAAAGACACCTATTTACTCAACCATGTAATTGTATGGCCTCTGCAGAACCCAAAAGAAGATATTTTGAAGAATGTTGGTAACAGAAAACCGTTGGTCCCCATTGACTTGCATTGGATTTGTGTACATACAAAAGAGTGAATAGGGACCAACGGTTTGGCCTGTGTCACGTGATAAAAAAATCTGGTAAAAATGACTACACCATGATATCCTGAGCTGGACCAGTACATTTATCTTAAAGTTTAATAAGCCCTCCTTCAACTGTAATGATGAATACATGGAAAGTCATTGTCACAAATAGTTAAAATTGGCACGGTCAAATACTTAAGGATAACTTGAACTTAAAGGGATATTTCAGAGCAAAACAAAATTTCCCCATGTTTTACTCACCCTCAAGGTATCCTGACTGATTATGACTTTCTTGTAGAATAACGCAGTCGGAGTTATAATACCACGTATCTTTTTTCTTCTAAGTGGTAGAATGGGAGTGAATGGGGGCAATTTTTTGAACCTCCAAGAAGTGCATCCATCGATCAAAGAACTGCTCGACACGGCTCCGTGGTCTTAACAAAGAATAGATGCGTTTGTTTAAGAGAAATATCCATATTGAGAGGGCTATTAACGTTTATGTGTAACTTCCGTTATCCCTCATGGGTTGAGCTTTTACCAGACAAGGTATTTTCTGCCTCTTTATGGGGATGAATATTAGTGTCTTCAATTGAACACAGAAATGTGGTATCCTAACTCTACAAAATAAATTAGCTGAAATTAAAATACTCAAATCACCACACAGATTGTATGCAAGTAAACATGCCGGTCATTGCATTGTTTAACAGATTTTTTTTTTGCCAGTTTGAAATGCTGACTGGCACATTACCATTTCAAGGAAAAGACAGGAATGAGACTATGAACATGATTCTCAAGTGAGTATGACTGTTATACATGTTCGTCTGTTTGATGTTTAATGGGTCAAGTCTTGTGTAAAGACTGTAAGTGTTTATAAGACGAATGACATCCTCAAAATTGTGTAACCTCAGTTCCCTGATGGAGAGAACGAGACATTGTGTCGAGCCGACAGATGGGGTTCGTCCCTGAGAACCAATCACTTCCGACTTCTTAGAAAAGGCCAATGAAATTGGCGAATGAAATTTGCATGCCGGACTCCGCCCCCGGAAATCCGGGTATAAAAGGGAGACGGCGTGCCTCATTCATTCACCTTTGTTATGAGGAGCCTGAGACCTCTCACGACTGCTGCAGTGGGCAGCACGTGTTGTGGCAAGAAGGACACAACGTCTCGTTCCCTCCATCAGGGAACTGAGGTTACATCCGTAACCAAGACGTTCCCTTTCTGTCGGTCTCTCGACGTTGTGTCGAGCCAACAGATGGGGTTCCAATGGAAAACGCCATAACACTGTGCCCTGTCACAATCTCTAGCGAAGCGATGGTGACTGGCCTGGGCGTGTCAGCCGTGAGCGCTACCGCGAAATTGTAGGTAGGGGGTCCCAGAGCTTTCTTGAAAGGTGGGAAGGCCCCTGCCTTCGGCCTCACAGGCGGCGGCCTTGTTTCTCTAACAGCGAGAAGCCGCCCGGTACCGTAAGGCCACTGGGTAAGCGCTACTTCCTCAAATGGGGGATGTGCTACAGAGACCACTTCCTACCGCAGGGAGGAGTTTAGTGGAGATACCAACATGGTCTCACTGTTAGGGGAGAACTCATGGGAGGAATGTGCGGACTGAATGAGTTAACCGCGAGGTGGAGGTCCACTTAGGGAAGGTCGTGGGTTACCAAGGTGGGAACCAATCATGAGGATACATCAGACGGAACCGCCCTGCTGGGGGGTTACAACATCCGGTAGCACTAGGTCCGGTTAGAGCTATGTTGTGGATAACTCAGTTCGTACCTGGCCTAAGGGGCAGGGCTGCTCTGCCCAGCCCGCCCGCAGGAGGTGCTTGCTTAGTGATGGAAGGAGTGCCTGTTCTTCACCCAGTGGGGGAAGAAGGGAGGCTAATTTAGTACGCCGACCCACCTAGAAGAAAGGGGGGAGGTACTGTCATAGGCGTACACCCTACCCGCCGCCGGTCTTGCCTGATGCCTGCAAGACTCGAGCTGATACTGGTTTTACGTGGAGGCTGTAGGACCTAGCGAAGGTGATGGGTGTAGCCCAACCCGCAGCTCTGCAGATGTCTGCCAGAGAGGCGCCTCGAGCCAGTGCCCACGAGGAGGCTATACTCCGTGTGGAGAGAGCTCTCACCTAGTGGGCGCGGACGATCTTAGGACAGGTACACTGTAGTGACGGCGTCCATGATCCAGTGCGCCAATCTCTGTTTGAGACAGCCCTCCCTGCTGATCTCCAAACAGACAAAGAGCTGCCGAAGCACTAGGTCCCTGTGTGTACATAACAGATCTCGCGAGTGTGTCAAATGAGCCAGTCGTCGAGTAAGTTTAGTATCCGCACACCTCTGTCCCTGAGGGGATTGAGGGCGGCTTCCATGATTTTCATGAAGACTCGTGGGGACAGGGACAGACCGAAAGGGAGGACTCTGTACTAATATGCCCGACCCTCGAAAGCGAACCGTAGGAACGGGCGATGACGAGGGAGAATCGAGACATGAAAGAAAGCGTCCTTAAGGTCGATTGCCATGAACCAATCTTGACATCTGGTAGATGCTAGGATGCGCTTCTGCGTGAGCATCCTGAACGGCAGCTTGAGTAGGTGCCTGTTCAGAGTACGCAGATCTAGAAACCCCCCCTTTTTGGGGACGATGAAGTACGGGCTGTAAAGTCCGTTGAACATCTCGACTAGAGGGACGAGCATGATCGCTTCCTCTCCAGAGGGGTGGCGACCTCGGCCCGAAGCACGGGAGCATCCTTGCCTCTGACTGAGGTTTGAGAGGATGCCCCGAAACTTGGGTGGGCGTCTGGGGAGTTAGACCACGTAGCCGAGACGGATCGTATCCCGTAGTCACAGTGACGGTTTGGGAAGCCTTGTCAGGCTCCCAGGGACTGATCTAGGGAGGCTAGGGGTACGTTCTGCTTCATCGACCTCCCGGGGGGTGGTCGTTGTGCTACATCATCGCCAGGCAGGTAAAACAGCAGAGCCGATCTCCTCTCCAGGGCCCCCCCCCCCACTGCGAGGGATCCGCACTGCCGTTTTACCTGCCTGGCGATGATGTAGCACAACGCACCATCGATTGAGAGTGCTTAGGCTGATGATTATCCTCGACATTGGGTCTCACCATGATGCAACGTCGAGTTGCCGAACACCGTCGTGTAGAGGGTGAGAGCGGCTGTGATACACACCCAGAGAGAGAGAAAACTCTTAGAAGTGGGCTGTTGGGACGGGGCAGGAACCATCCCGGATCGACCAACCAGCGATGGAATGGCTGGGGTCGGGCCCAAGGTATTCTCGATCTCCCTGGGGTCTTCCCATGAGGGCCGTTTCGGCTTCCGCCATGGCTGCTGACGGGGTGGTGGTCTCCTCTTCGATGTCTTCTTCCCGGGGGGCTGCCTGAGTGGGGAGCGCCGAAACCGAAGGCGTCGAATAGGACCAGGGCTGCTGGGAAACAGACGGTGCACAGGATCTCGACGGCCAGAGGGCGGCTGAATCGTGGCGGAGGAGGATATCTTGATATCCTCGGTCTGCTTCTTTACTGTCGAGAACTGCGGCTTGACAGTATCACCAAACAGCCCCCCCTTGCGAGATGGGTGCGTCGAGAAAGCGGACTTTCTCAGCGTTACTCATCTGTGCAAGGTTCAGCCAGAAGTGTCTCTCCTGGACCACAAGTGTAAACATCGCCCGACCCAGGACCCGCGCGGTCACCTTGGTCACTCGTAGAGCGAGATCGGTGACTGTGCAGAGTTCCTGCATAAGCGCTGGGTCGGTCTTACCCTCGTGGAGCTCTCTCAACACCTTGGCCTGATGGACCTGCAGGATGGCCATAGCGTGGAAAGAGGGGACAGCTTGGGGTACTTAGGGTTACTTCGGGTTGCGGGTCTGTGTGTAATACCCAAATTCATCGGAGAACACCCGCCATGATCAGTGTCAGTCAGCACTTTGCGTGTTTTGTAAAACCCTTGTAATATTAGGATGAGTAAAGTGTGAGCCTGGAAATAAGGTGACAAAACACTAGCGGCAGCAAAGTTAATGTTTCTGCAAGCCGGTCGGTGATCATGGATGCCTTTATGAGTGATGTGAAAAAAGATGCAAGAAAATGTGTATGAAGAGATTAACCCACCTTCTGTCTGGGCCTCCTTCATGCAAAATGTGGACAAAGATAATAAAAAAATAAAAATCCGCATTGGGTCCGGGTATGGCATTTCTCGGGTCTGCACGGGTTCAGGTCCAACTTTCAAATATAAGACGGGTCTGAGACAGTTCTGTGTAGCACACTCACGGGTCTCTTCGGGTTCGGGTACAATTTTTTGGACCCGTTAAGACCTCTACCTCTACCTCATAAGATGTTTGTTGATAAAGCTACCCACATTTGAAGGGTGATTAAAAAAAATCTAGATTTTTTTTGTTTACAGGCAGAGGCTCTGTTTTGTCTTTGATGTATTGTATGTTCATAAAAGTGATAAAATAAATGTTTTTCATTGTTGGATTGAATTTTATGAAAATATTCAAAAACTCTGGCAGGGAAAGAGTTAATAATCTTGGTGACTATACAAATAAAATATTGTATTATAGTCATTTATATTTGTTCCTGGTTGTTCATCAACAGAGCAAAGCTGGGAATGCCACAGTTTTTAAGTTTGGAAGCACAAAGTCTTTTACGAATGCTCTTCAAAAGAAATCCGACGAATCGTTTAGGTAAGTCAACCGTGTTCGTCTTCACATAAATCGAAACACCAGGCTATAGTTTAGACAAGTGAATAGAAACAAACTGTTGTTGTGGATTAACCCCTGTTATTAACAGGGTTTGCTGTGTTGCTTTGTTACAGGGGCAGGTCCTGATCGAGTGGAAGAGATTAAACGTCATGCCTTTTTTTCCACCATAGACTGGAATGTAAGAATCAATAACATTCCCATTACCCAATCCTATTATTACATATCGTCGCTGTCGGGCGGAAACCTCCTATGTCCAAATTTGGTCAATTTCATATTTTTTCACAAATCGATGCTATTAGTCAGTCCCCATGTGGGTCTGTTATTTTTACAAATTATTAAACAATCTAAAGTGTTGAAAATAGCTTGAGAGCAAATCTCTTAACTCCATTGGACACTTCAACTGTCTGAGAAGTCTCGTAACTCCACCTCTTCTTCACTCCGCGGGAGCTTCTTGGCATTACGTCTCCTGATTGAAAGTTTTTTAGAAAATAATGAGTGAAAATAGTTAGGTTAGATATATTTGAGTAGGCCTGTTTTTTTTTTTTAATTGATAGCTGTAATGCTTCGGTGCAGAAGGAAGCCCGTGAGCCACAAAGGTAAATTTGCGAGCAGATTCGGCTAATTTCCGCCTATTAGACAGCCTAGTCAGCTCATCAGTTTTTGTATTACATCACTTATAGTTCTTAATTAAACCTTTAAAATAGAGTTTAGGAAGATGTATGTAACCACAGTCGTTAGCTTTGGTTAACGATTGAAGCCTTTTCTCTTGTCAAGAGGCTCAACGCGACCGCCGACTTTATTTGCGTGCAGATTAATTTCCGCCTATATTAGACAGCCTGTTTAACGTTTTATTTTGGTATTGCATCACTCATAGCTCTAACGTTTAAAATAGAGTTTAGGAAGATGTATGTAACCACAATCATTAGCTTTCATTAGCTCTTAAAGCCTCGTCTCTTGTCAAAAGGCTCAACGCGACCGCAGATTTTGATGAACACTGCTGGCAGCAGCAACGTCTGTGTCCGTACCATTCTTATCAATGACAGCGTAATCTCGTATCTCCCTGCTCCCAAATCATAAACCTTGTATCTCCGATTAAACATGGCTTTGGGGAAATGTTCTGTTAATGTTGGTACACAACAGTATATGATAGCAATATAAGGTATAATACCAACTTTAACGATACAATGTTTAATAACTAAAAAAATATGCAGTTTTTTAATTTACTGAAAAATAATGGTTTTGGAGATGCGAGGATTCCGCCCGACAGCGACGATATGCAAAAATGCACTTAGCCAAGTACCCATGCCTCATTCTCTGTCACCTGAATGTATGTTTGTGGCAGGTGGCCAGGCAATATGCCGAATCTAGCTGTGTTTGTCTAATGACCGCAGCAGAAGCATCTCAAAAGCCAGCAGCATCCTATTGACAGGAAAATAACCTTGTTCTACAGAGAGAGCCTTTAGTTCACTCTGCTACGATTACAGATTATCTTTGAAATTACCCTGAATTCAAAATAGTACCCTTGTACTTTAACACACTTTCTTCGTTTTATCATCATAAGAAAAGGTGCTCACAGACATTTCTTTGGCACTTCAAGCTTCCAGTGCAGACATCTAAATACAACAGCAGACACATAACAATAAATATAAAACTAAAAAGTAAGATATAAAAAATGAAAACATAAAGAAGTTACAAAAAGTATTTTGTAACAAAACATATTTATGGATGTTATGTACACTTGTGCAAGGGTAATGAGGTTGCAAACATCTTAGAATTTCCCAGCTCAAGTTTGACCACCTCGTGTCCATCCGATCTTTTGACCATATTCATTTTTTTTGTCCTGCCTGTTTACAATCAAGACATGACCAATAATCGATTTTAAATTAATCTCTGGTATAAGAATTACATTCACCAAATAAATGGTATTTTCAAGCCCATTATGCACATATTCATGTCACACCCAAACATTCACATTTGACATAGAATTATGATAAACGTTTTCTCCACTTATATGTATACATCAAGCACTAGTGAGCTATTGCTCACACTGTTCTCAACTGTGTCAGGTGCAACGTGACAGTGTATTTTTTTCGTTCTATTAAACTGAGGTTTGCACCCTAAATAATGCCACCTACTATTTAACAGTGTCACTTAACACTTGGAACACATTCTATTAAAGAGGCTTGTGTTAATTGTGGCTTTATTATTCAGAAATTGTACCGAGGAGAACTTCATCCACCATTCAGACCTGCTGCAGGAAAACCAGACGACACGTTCTGCTTTGACCCAGAATTCACAGCCAAAACTCCCAAAGGTAGTGTGGGTTACAAATGTTAATTGTGACTTATCCTGTCAGACTGTAGATAATTCTGATCATTTGTGTTGATAAATTAGTTTTCTCACTGACTGTATTTTGTGTGGACAGACTCCCCTGGTATTCCCCCCAGCGCGAATGCTCACCAGCTATTCAAAGGCTTCAGTTTTGTAGCTCCAGTCTCATTGGAGGAAAGCAGAAGTGTTGCCCTCGTCAACATCCTCCCAATAGTGCAGGTGAACCACTAACTGTTTCCTCTCAGTGCCATTCCAACTTGTTAACATTTTATTTTGTTACTAAATAAAATGCCTTTCAAAAGTTTTGCACTACATTGTCAGTGAGATTTAGTTAAATCATTGCTCCGTTTGCTGTGTTAGATGCACAGTAACTCTGCACAGTTCTCGGACATGTATGAGCTAAAGGAAGACATTGGTGTGGGTTCTTACTCTATTTGCAAGCGCTGCATACACAGAGTCACTGCCATGGAGTTTGCTGTGAAGGTGAGGCCCACCATCTTGCAGCAGTCAATTCTTATGAGAATACGGCCTGACTTTACTATGCATTTTATTCAGTATTCTCATGAGCTTGGACAGCTAAATAAATGCTCAGGCTGGAAGTTTAGCCTGTTTGGGATAACAGTTTCATTGTGTCTGTGTTAAGTAGATAATTGACAAAAGTAAACGAGACCCATCAGAGGAGATTGAGATCCTGATGCGGTATGGACAACATCCCAACATCATCACGCTAAAAGATGTAAGTGAAAGTGCCCTCTTGCAGCATTGCAAATTAATTAAAACTTCGACTTAGACATACTGGGTTGAAATATAAAATATGATATATTTATTATTTTTATATATAAAATATTGTAACAATTGTATTGTATTTTTAATTTATTCAAGAACTTTCAACTCAACTCAACAATTTTCATCGTTACTGTAGCGGTTTTAGCTAACTTTATTATATTGATGAGCAAAGCTCACCAAATATGGTTCTCCACCAGATCTTTCAAGATCATATCAGCATAACAATACTTGTATGCATTCGTCCAGCAAATGCCTCAATGATATTATATACTTTACATTATCGCATGGCCATAAGTAACGTGACTTTACCAAACAGGATTTAGAGCAAAGGTAGCAAATCGAAACACAGTAGAAGGGACCAAGTTTGTGAGCGTGAATACAGAACACCCATCACAAATGAATATATATGGTTGTTTATTATACTCTACTCTACATGATAACAAAACAATGACGATCACATAAAACGAACAAAACATTTAAACACAAATACGCTTGGTAGCTTTGAGGGAGAAGGAGTGAGGAGAGAGAGAGAGAGAGAGAGAGAGAGAGAGAGAGAGAGAGAGGGCATGGCAGTGATTTCTGAACACCAATAAAAATCATCTTTAACAAAGAGGCACAGACTTCTATACGCAGCTATTCTATAAATAGAAACGGATACTTGCAAGCTCTGTGCGGGACCGATATCCGTATGCGCGTGTAGAGATGGAATTGTTCAAAAGGTTTCAGAAAGGCAGTCCTACAGAAAGTTGTGGGCCTCGTGATCGGCCCGCATGGCTTAAACACGTGGCAGTAGAAGTCCATTGTTCCATCCTTTCCCACAGGGGGGGAAGGGCAGTCTCCGAAGAGGCGAGAGGAAGAGACGAAGCCGGAAGAGAAGCGAGGTTTTCAGAGCAGGCTCGATATTTAAACTCACGAGAGGGCAGGCTCACCTGAGTTTGAATCGACCAATCAGAGTTGAGCAGGGAAGAGGTTCTTTGTCCACTCAATAGCTAATTTGCGTCTTTATGACCTCCTGGCAACTTTACAAAATATCATTCCCAATTATAGCATAATGAAAAGAAAGTGTTCTATGGTCACACAAGGTATATATACAAGGAGGAATTGTAAAGACAAACATTTAGATATCAAAAATGGACAGGTTTGAATTGCAACAAGTCATGATTCATTCAGATGGAACGCATACAAACAAAGCCTGAATTAAACTTGTATATCTAACTGTGACAGACTATTTAAAATGGCACGAGCGCCAACACACAACCTAGATAGTTAGATATATGTATAGAAAAGGACAGTTTAATCACATAAGTTCCTATTGTCAGGGACATTTCTCTGGTTAGCCTCAGATGTTAAGTTAGAGATGAGACAGAGACTTCTCACCAATGCTTTAAAGCATATAGGGGTCGTAAATATCCAACAGAGAGACAAAACGTTATCAAAACTCTAAAACCAGACCACTGGAGCCATGTTTTTGCTATGGTCTTTTGATGATGATAGCAAAAGAAACGGGACAAAAGGGAGTTGGGGGTTGATGGCTCTTCTTTCAATGACTCCGACCATTTGGCTTATGCTAAATTCTCTACATTACAAAGCAGCTGTACATGAGACATATTGACTATAAGCAAAACAATTAAAGTTGTACCTGTAAAAACAAGAAAAAGGTGAAAACAGAGAAGACAGACATACCCACATACAAAACACTCCACACACACAATATGCACACGTACTAACACACATAGACATAGACACACACACACACGGACGCGCAGACACACGAACGTGCACATACACACACGTACACAGACAAGTACGCACACACACACACAAGCACGCACACACACACACACACACACTCAGTGAGAGCACACATTTAAGATAAAGGAGAGAGAAGCACAGGTCAAATGTAACAGAATATAAATTCCTACATGCAATATTAATTAAGTAAAACTTAAAAATTTTAAAGCAGCCCCCCGGCCAGGCAAATAGTGCAAAAAACAGTATGCAAACGGTGGCGAGGAACCCAAAACTCTAATCGAGAAAAAAAACCTCAGGAGAACCCAGGCCCAACCAGGGGATTCCAGTTCCCCTCTGGCAAAAGCTGCTGCCTCTGCACAAGCTCGACAGTGCTTGCACAACAAGGCTAAATAAAAATTAATAAACTTACTAATGAGGTAAATTATAGTTTTAAGATTATAATTAATAATCTAATAGCATTTGAAATTTTGTGACAAAGATGTGTCAAGTGACCACGTCCTTCTTTATCCAGCTCTATCATCTCAGCTCTTGTCAGGTCGCCGCTTCCCATTCTCTGCTCTACCATGAGGTCTGGCCATGAATGAGACAAGACTGGCTGAGAGTAGAGTACTGTTCTGCACTCTTTGATGCAACAAGTACATCAGTTGTGTTTTTGGTTCCGGTTGATCTAACTAATGCAGCCTAAACCCTCGTTTTTAGTCTAAATTTAAACTGACAGTGTGTCTGCCTCCCGGACAGTGCAGGGAAGACTATTCCAAAGTTTAGGCGCTAGATAGGAAAAGGATCTACCACCTGCACTTGATTTTGAAATTCTAGGTATTACCAACTGACAGGACGCCTGAGAGCGTAATGCACGTGAAGGACTGTAATACAAGAGGAGTTCACTCAAGTACTGAGGAGAGAAACCATGTAGGGCTTTATAGGTAATATGCAAGATTTTAAAGTTAACGCGATGCTTTATAGGTAACCAGTGCAAGGTTGACAGAACCGGGCTAATATGTTCATACTTTTTGCTATTCCTTTAATACCGACGTAATTTTTGAGTCTATGTAGTAGTGTGCTGTGGTCAATGGTGTTGAATGCAGCACTAAGGTCTAGCAGCACCAATAACGAGATACAACCTTGGTCAGACGCCAATAAAAGATAATTTGTAACTCTGATCAAAGCAGTCTCTGTACTGTGACATGCTCTAAATCCAGACTGGAATTCTTCATTGATGTCATTCCTTCAGAGGAAGGAGCATAATTGAGTTGAAACTACTTTTTTCCAGAACTTTAGATATGAAAGGTAGATTCGATATAGACCTGTAGTTCCCTAGTTCTCTAGGGTCGAGTTGGGGTTTTTTGACAAGGGGCCTTATAACAGCCACCTTATATGGTTTAGGCACATGTCCTAATGTCAGAGATGAGTTAATAATACTAAGAAGAGGATCTATAATTTCTGGGAGCATCTCTTTCAGTAAATTTGTAGATATAGGGTCTAGCATGCATGTTGTTAATTTAGATGATCTAATGATTTTAGACAACTCATCGAGATATACGGTAAAAAATAATTGCATTTTCTCCTTAAGGGAGCTGTAGTTAGTTTGTTCAGTGGGTTTCACTTCTGATTGCATTGTTATAATTTTTCTCTAATATCTTGGATTTTATTTGTGAAGTAGTTCATAAATTCATCACTGTTATTCTGATATACAGGATCAGAAGTCACTGACGATTTATTTTTTGTTAATTTAGCCACTGTGTTTTTCTGGTTCCCTTTCTGTCGGTCTCTCGACGTTGTGTCAAACTGACAGAATGGGGTTTGTCTTGAGAACCTATCATCTTCTGAGTATTTAGAAAAGGCCAATGAAAATTGGCGAATGAAATTTGCATGCCGGGCTCCTCCCCGGATGTCCGAGTATAAGAGGGAAGCCGGCGTGCTCATTCATTCACCTTTTGTTCTTCAGAGCCTACGCATCTGGTGAGCTTCTCTACGATCTGCGTGATCATTCTTTCTGCTGGAATCTACGACGTGGACAGAGGACGGTCTCTTCCTGCAGTGACTCTCCCCTGGGCGTCTCGGCAGTTCCGGAGGTGTTCGAGCAAATTTCCTTTTCTAAAAGAGCAAATTTCTCCAGCGTGGCTTGTCCCGATGTTCTCATGAGTGCAACACACTCATCGAGGAGGGGGACGGACACAATGCCTGCTTCCAGTATGCTGGGGCAGACGTTGTGGATATGTCCTGCCCGCACTGCGGGCGGTGACGATTCAGACGTTGAGTCACAGTTGGCTGTGTTCCCACGGGACTCTGCCACCACCTCGTTTGCTCCCCGTTTGCTCCCCCGGCTACATGGCGCCTCGGGTTTGAGCGCGGCTCCAAGCCGCGCCCGCCCCCAGTGCCGTGTTTACCGGAAGTGCATGAAGAACTTTGTAAGACCTGGAACGCCCCTTCCCGGCACGTTTCACGTGAAACAAAGTTCTGAAACAGCTGGAGGATACGTCTGTGTCCCCCAGGCGGAGTATGCCGCCGCAGTGCACTCGTGCCCGTAGGTGGCGGCCACCTGGGGGGACTCGACCTAAACTCCCATCCAAAGCATGTGGTGTCTCGGCATCTCTGGTGTCAAGAGCTTACATTGCGGCGGACCAAGCTGCCTCCTCTCTCCACGCTATGGCTCCTGCCAGGCCAGGGCGTTGAGAGAGCTCCACGAGGGTAAGACCGACCCAGCGCTTATGCAGGAACTCCGCGCCGCCACCGACCTCGCTCTACGGGCGACCATGTTGACCACGCGGGCCCTGGGTCGGACGATGTCCACACTTGTGGTCCATGAGAAACTCCTCTGGCCAATCCTTGCGCAGATGAGTAACGCTGAGAAGGTCCGCTTTCTCGACGTACCCGTCTCGCAAGGGTGGGCTGGTTGGTGTTACTGTCGAGCCGCAGCGGCCCCGCTCACCCCCCGCCCGTCGGGGGGGGTGCGAGACCCGCACGCGGCCTCCCCGGAGTGTTCTCGACAGTGCATTGAGCTGCGCAGTCGCCAGGCAGGAAAAACGGCAGAGCCGATCTCCTCCCCGGGGGACCTCCCCTGGCAAGGAATCCGTACTGCTAGCCATCGAACCACCCCCCGGGGGGACGATGAAAAAGATCGTACCTTAGTCCCGTCTCATTCTGTGAGCTTGTCCGGCTTCCCAGGCTGTCAGATGGCTAGGGAAGACGATCTGTCTCGGCTACGCGATCCAGTCGCCTCACGCTCGCCAAGTTCAGCATCCGATGTACCTCAGTCAGAGGCTAGGATGTTCCGTACTTCGGACCGAGGTCGCCACCCTTCTGGTGAAGGGAGTGATCGAGCCCGTCTCACCAGCCGAGATGTTCAACGGGTTTTACAGCCTGTACTTCATTGTCCCCAAGAAAGGCGGGGGGTTGCGCCCTATCTTGGGTCTGTGTGTTCTGAACAGGCACCTACACTTAGCTGCCTTTCAGGTTGATCACGCAGAGCGCTCATACGACCGCTCCAACACTGGCTGCAGAGTCAAGTTCCTTGGAGAGCGTGGCACACCGGCAGCAGACGTATGGTCACACGCTTTTCTGCCGACACACCCTAACCCCCTGGTCTCCATGACCTTCTTGCGGACAGGGGTCCCCTTTGGGATGCCTCCCTGCAAGGTTGGGGTGCCGTGTGGAATGGGCAAGCAGTGTCGGGGCGGTGGACGGGCCCCCGCCTGCTTTGGCATTTCAACTGCCTAGAGTTGTTGGTTGTGCTACTTGCATTGAGGAGGCTACTACCTCTCGTGCAGGGAAGCACGTGCTGGTCCGGTCGGACAGCACAGCTGCTGTGGCGTATTCTTTCACTCACAGCAGCTAACATGACTCGCCCGACGCCTCCTCCTCTGGAGTCAGCAGGTGATCAGCTCCCTGCGAGCCACACACATCCCAGGCGTCCTGAACCAGACAGCCGATGCGCTCTCTCGTCAGTTGACGCCTCGCGGAGAGTGGCGACTCCCTCCCCGCGCAGCCGGCTCATTTGGGGCAGTTTGGCCAGGCATAGGTGGTCCTGTTGCCTCCCCGGACTCCTCCCATTGTCCGCTTTGGTACTCCCTGTCCGAGGTACCCTCGGCACAGATGCCCTTGCGCACAGCTGGCGCACGCTTCCGCCCAGTGAGCCTCATTGCACAGGGCCTGTGCAAGGCCAGGGAAGAGGAGCATCAAGTGGTACTAATTACGCCCCTTTGGCCTAACCAGGACTTGGTTCTCGGAGCTGAGGCTCTGACAACAACTCCCCCCTGGCCGCTCCCCCTAGCGGACAGCTTCCCCAGGGGAAGGGGCATGTTACGGCATCCCAGGCAAAACCTGGTCTTCATGGCTGGACGGGACGAGGAGATCCTGAGTGACCCACCCCCGGTCCGGTTGGGACGTCACTCAGGCTAGGGCTTCGGCCACTGGGCAGCTATACGCCCATAGGTGGCGCCTCTTCTCGTCCTGGTGCTCTTCTCGGCGAGAAGACCCGCAGAGTTGCTCGGTCGGGTACGAGCTGTCCCGTCCTCAAGAGAGACGGGGGAGTAACCTCTCCCCCTCCACACTGGGAATGTATGTAGCCGCTACGGCCGCTCATCATGACCCAAGTGCTGGGTTGCCTCTGGGACAGCACGACCTGGTCATTAGGTTCCTAAGTGGTGCGAGAGGGTGACCACCTTACCCGCGCTCCGTACCCTCTTGCGACCTAGGTGGCGGGCCTCAAGAGGACCCGCCCCCTTCGATCCTCTCGGGGTTGCCGCTCTTTCTCAGTCTTGATAAAGACGGCTTTCCGCAGGGCGCTCACCTCCAAGAGGGTAGGGGATCTACAAGCACCCTCCGTGTCCACAGATTGCCTAGAACTCGGGGCCGGGATTCTCACGTTATCTTGAGACCCCGCCACGGCTACATGCCCAAAGTTCCCACCACTCTCCCGAGAGACCAGGTGGTGAACCTGCAGGCGCTCCCCACCAGGGAGGAAGACCCAACCTATCCGCGCTGTGTCCAGTACGCGCACGGCGCCTCTACTTGGACCGCACGCAGAGCCCAGAAGCTCTGAGCAGCTCTTTGTCTGTTTCGGAGGTCAGCAGGAGGGCTGTCTCCAAACAGAGGCTGGCGCACTGGATCGTGGATGCCCTCGTTAGGGCATACCGATCTCATTTCGCCCCTGCCCGTTGGGGGTGAGGCTCACCCCTCGTGGGCACTGGCTCAGGGCGCCTCTCTGGCAGACATCTGCGGAGCTGCAGGTTGGGCTATGCCTAACAGCTCCGTGAGGTTCTAATACCTACGCGCGGAACCGGTGTCAGCCCGCATCCTAGCAAGGTGTGGCACCGGCAGCCGGTAGGGTGTACGCCTGCGGAAGCCCTTCCCCCTCCGGGGGGAGCAGTGGCGATCCCGCCTCACTTCTTTCCCCTCGGGTAAAGAACAGGCATTCCATCCATCACTAAGCACCCTTCCAGGGGACAGGCTGGGCAGAGCAGCCCTGCCCCCTTAGGCCGGGGAACAGTTGAGTTATCTCCCACATAGCTCTAACCGGACCTAGTTCTCCAGACGTGGTAACACCCCCTCCATGGGCTGTTCCGTCTGATGTATCCTCATGAATGGTTCCCACCTTGGCAACCCATGACCTCCCCAGGTGGACTCCCACCTTGCGGTTAACTCCTGTCCGCACTTTCTTCCCATGAGTTCTCCCCTGATGGTGAGACCATGTGGTGTCTCCACTAATTCCTCCCTACGGTAGGTAGTGGCCTCTGCAGCGGTTTTCCCCCAGGGGGAATATGCTTACCCAGTGGCCCGTACGGTGCCGGGCGGCTTCTCGCCATTTAGAGAATTAGGCCTCCGCCCGTGACGGCCGGAGTTAGGGGGCTTCCCAACTTTTTGTGGAAAGCTCTGGGCCCCCCTTCCTCTCCACTGGAAGGTCATAATTTCGCGTTAGCGTCTTCGTCTGACTCGCCCAGGCCAGTCAACGTCGCACCGCAGAGATTGTGACGCGGCTCAGTGCTGTGGCGTTTTCCATAGGAACCCCATTCTGTCGGTTCGACACAACGTCGAGAGACCGACAGAAAGGGAATGTCTTGGTTACGGATGTAACCTCGGTTCCCTGATGGAGGGAACGAGACGTTGTGTCCCTCATGCCACAACACTGGCCGCCCACCCCAGCGGTCGGGGGAGGATGCTTTAGGCTCATCAGACCAAAGGTGAATGAATGAGCACGCCGGCTTCCCTCTTATACCCGGACATCCGGGGAGGAGCCCGGCATGCAAATTTCATTCGCCAATTTTCATTGGCCTTTTCTAAATACTCAGAAGATGATAGGTTCTCAAGACAAACCCCATTCTGTCGGTTCGACACAACGTCTCGTTCCCTCCATCAGGGAACCGAGGTTACATCCGTAACCAAGATGTTTTCTTCTATTAGTGATGAAAAGTAGGCGGATCTAGAAATTTTTTAGTGCTTTAATGTATTTTCGAATACTATCCTTCCATGCTGTACGAAATACCTCTAATTTAGTTTTCTTAAAGTTGCGCTCCATTTTTCGGGCCGCTTTCTTTAGAGCCTGAGTGTGTTCATTATACACTGTGTGGGACTGCCATTTTTAATCTTCTTTAAACGTAGAGGAGCAACTGTGTCTAGCGTTACCGAGAAGGTGGAATTAAAAATGTTCAGTGGTAGTGTCAATATCTTCAACGTTATTTCTCATGCTAGTGATTTGAGACAATTCGGGCAGATTATCGAGAAACGCATCTTTGCTACCATATTTGTAACAAGGAGTTTTATTTGCAACCGTAGGCCAGTGAAACAAACATAATACCAGATAATGATCCGAAACGTCTTCACTCTGCTGAAGGATTTTAACGTCGTCCACATTTATACCGTAAGACAGTATTAAATCTAAAGAATGATTACGAAGGTGAGTGGGTCCTGACACATGTTGACTAATGCCCATGGAGTTAAGAGTGTCTTTGAAAGACATTCCTAAGGCATCTGTATCGTTATCTACATGGATGTTAAAGTCACCAACGACAAGGACTCTATCTGCTGCCAGTACTAGTTCTGCTAAGAACCCACCAAATTCTTTAATAAAATCTGTGTGGTGCCCTAGAGGCCTATATACAATAGCCAGAATAAATTTTAAAAATGTTTTGTCCTTAGTATTAGGTGTTGAAACATGAAGAACCATGACTTCAAAAGAATTGTATTTGGAGTTAGACTTCTGGGAAATGCTAATAGAGTTATTGTAAAGTGCTGCGACACCTCCCCCTCTGCCTTTTAGACGAGGCACATGTTTATAATAATAATTTTGGGGGATAGATTCATTTAAAGTAATAAAATCATCTGGTTTTAGCCATTTTTCTATCAAACAGAGCATGTCTATTTTATGGTCTGTTATCATATCGTTAACAAAAAGTGCTTTATTAGAGAGAGATCTAATATTTAGCAATCCGAGTCGTAACAGTTGATTTTCTGTATTTTGTTCATGTTTAATTTGTTTAAAGTTTATTAAATTACTTTCAAGAGGTTTACGCATTATTTTGTGTTTGCTAATCCGGGGGACAGACACAGTTTCTATTTTATGATGATGATTACTTTCATGTCTTGAACCTATTTAGTCTTATGAGGCTCTTACATTTATCTTAGTTTATTCTGTTCTCACAATGTAAAAAAGATATTGCAGTCTTACAATTGTCAATCAATGTAGAGTTATCAATTTTAATATTCTTGTTTCTCTCTCCAAATCCCCCTCCGAATTTTTTTTTACTATGTTGGTTGTTTTTATTTCAGAAAGGTATATATAGGTATATATCACTTTGTCTGTAAATGCACGTGGTTCGTTACTTAGACTGAACTTTGTGCATGATACAAAAAAATTATAAATATAACCATAATATAACCAAAATCACCACATATAGCACGGACGGTGACGGCGCAGACTTTTGGGAACTTTCTCTGCACTGAAAGCAAGCGTCGTGTCAGGAGGACGGAGAAAGAGTGTGCAGGAAAAAAGGTGAAAGGGACTTTTTGACTGCTTAAATGGTAAGATGCTTTACTGCATTCCGCTTTTTCATGTGGCAAATAAAGTAACTTTTTGTAGTTTATTGGTAATGAATGTGCTGTATTCCCATTAGTAAAAAATAATTTATTATTATAGAGTAGTTTTGAGGCGCATGGGGGAGGCAGCAATCCCTTCCTCCGATTCTTCCTCCTGGAGCGGACCACTGGGCTGGCAGGATGAGGGGGACGTGGTGGAGAGTGTGACTGGCTCCGAGCTGGAAGTGTCCGACGCGGAGTCCCACGACTCCCTTCTCCCACGCCTTCCAAGACTGACTGGTGGGGCGGGACCTCCGGGAGTCAAGGTGGGCTGAGCAGAGCTCCCCAGTGTAGCGACCGCCACTACGCAATCCTCCGGGATGGGAGGCAGGTGGGAGCATGAGGAGTCTAGGAGGCAGGCGGGAGCATGAGGAGTCTGGAAGGCAGGCGGGAGCGTGGGGAGTCTGGAAGGCAGGCGGGAGCGTGAGGAGTCTGGAAGGCAGGCGGGAGCGTGAGGAGTCTGGAAGGCAGGCGGGGACGTGAGTAGTCTGGAAGGCAGGCGGGGGCGTGAGGAGTCTGGAAGGCAGGCGGGGCGTGAGGAGTCTGGAAGGCAGGCAGGAGCGTGAGGAGTCTGGAAGGCAGGTGGAGGATAGGCTGTTAACCAGCTCCTGGAAGGACCCCCTGACCATCCTCTCTCGACCTGCCAGAGAAGGGGGGTTGACAAGGCCCGCAAGAAAGAAGGCATTCATCAGGGTCTCGGGGAGAAGGCTCCTCCTTTCTGTAGACACCTGGGCATACTTTGCAAGGGCCCGATCGCCCTGCGGAGGAAACGGTCCATCGCCTCTCTAGACCACAGCGGAAGATGACTGCCACCAATCAGCCATCTCCCGCTTAGCAAAATTGAACAAAGACCTTTAATAAAACAAAAAACCCACAATGGGGGCAAACAGCAAATAAGTACTCGAAACAAAACTTCCCACGAGGGGGCAAACAAACAAAAAACAAATGACAAGGATAACAAGTCCACAATACACGACAAGGCAGGAAGGGAAACTCCACTGGGAGTTCTACAACAAACTCTAATGAACCGGCAAGGGACAGAGAACACGAGGGCCTTGAATGGGGAAATCTAACGAGGGATAATGACACTGGGCAGGCGAGGGGAATGAAACACTTAAGGGGCGAGATTAGAGGAAACAAGGAGGCGGGACCAAGGCACACGACGAGAACACGTGGCGCAAAGTCACAACAAAGGCCACGTGTTTCCACACAGAACACAACAAGCAGAAAAGACATTGTACTGCCATGACCCTGTGCACAGAACTAGAAAACTCCTGACAAGAATGACAGGATCATGACACATTCCGCTCATACTACATCATGTGACCCATGGTCTTTGAACTATAATATATTTACAACAGTTGCCCAAATAATGTACTAAGGCATTGTTAAACAAGTGCAGTGTAACCAGAAGAACTATGCTTCTCAATTTTTACACCGGAAAAGAGACGCTCGCTTTACAGTTTTACGCTATTTTTATTTTATCAACTTTCTGAATTTGGAGGCTCCTCAGCTCCTGTGGCATCATGGCATAGAGTAGTGTCCATGTGGAGCATACTTACAAATGTTGGTGGAAACAGTAGACTATTTTTTTTATATTTTTTTAGGGTTCAGACATACTATTCAAGAGGCATATGGAAGTAGGTGATTTTAGATGCAGGGATTGTTTACATCATATTTAGTTTCAGATGATCATCCCTTATTATGTTACGTTATGTTATTCATGTACTTTACACCGCCAGCCTGGTTGCCTATTTTTTATCTTCACTTATAATCCATGGTAGTCATCGATCTGACTACCTTGTTCGTACGTGAAAGGATAGATCTAACTATGGATATGACTTTATAGATCCAAAGATTGGAGCCAAGGTTCACTAAGTCTCTCTTCGTCAGGAAATAACTACATCTGTACTCTGTTGTGAGTTAACTGTCTAATCCATTCCACCTGACTCATTCCGAGTCGGTATAAATGAAACTCCATTCCACATTTTAGCTACAGCCTTGACTTCTACGCTGCTGCTCCTCAATTCCATTTTACCTGGCTCATTCAGACGGAGTTCATATAAAAACTCATTCATTTATCCATTCTCTTTTGACACAGCAAGGAAAACGAAGTATTGTTGTACATTATAATAGTAATAATGATAATAATAGGGTGTAAATGATTATACAGTGTTTATTAAAATTATTAAATGGATGCCAACTAATTGGGATAGTAAAGACCTCCCAGTTACCCCTAACCTTACCATACAGTTTATTATTAAACACCTGTTAGCCATTTTTCAAATATTTTCTCATTTTGTTGAAAAGAAATGCCTGTATGATCTGATATGTGATGTGAAAATGTAGAAGAGTAAGTTAGGCAAAAGCCAGATTCAAAGCTGCATTGATATGTAGTGTCAAGACTGCTTGTCACGCGTCTTACTCGATACACCACCGAAGCTGCTGGCAAAGTAGTGTCGTTTTTGCACTCTAATTTCTGGGGGAGGACCCACTCACATTCTTTGTGCCGCCGACGCCCATGTGTTATACCATGCGAAGATAGTGGAAAATGACTGCTTCACAACATTGTCTTGTGCAGTTATTTAAAACCTTGAAAATGAGACCATTGGAAACTCATATCTACTTGTGAAGACAATACAAATACAGCATCCAACATAAGATTAAAGGAGTAGTTCACTTCAAAATTTGCCCCATTCACTTTCCATAGTCATTTTTATTCCTTCTAGGGAAATTCAGGGGGCAAATTTTGGAGTGAACTACTCCTTTAAGAATAGTCATATCGAATAAAATAAATAGGTAGAATGAAATGAATATATTATATATACCTAATAGTGCTGTCAATCGATAAAAAAAATAACTAATCACACATTTTTTGGAAATTAATTGCAATTAATCACAATAAATTTCACATAGCATTAATGTTTTAAAATATACTTTTAGATGCTAATAATTTCACATTTTATCTAGAAATTAATGTAGACACAACATACAGTCTATTTTTTATATTTGAATGCCATTATTTTATGATTGAAAACCTGCATCACTGATATCAGTACTACTACTGATGTCTTCAAGAAATATTTTTCTAAATTGTAACATTAATTATAGCCATTATTATAATATATTATAGCCAGTGTGGGTCATTCTGTTTATAAAATTCATGTCTCCTCATAATCTTAAATTGAAATCTGAAAATGCACTTTTGTGCTTGAGGGTGAAAAATAATAAAAATAAGGATAAGGAAATAAGAAATTATATACAATTTAAATGTATGTCTGTATATCTCTCAGAAAATACAATAAAAGTAGAAAATTGGTATTACTTGCCAGCTGTAAAGTGCCTATAGTTACTGTTTACACCATACATGGGCAGAGCATCCTAATGCATCATACTTCGTTACTCCCATTAAAGTCAATGAAGATGTCAGCTCTGGAAAATCCACCTGTAGCCACAGATAATAGTCCCTGGGTATGAAATGTATAGCAGAATCTCAACATCACATTCTAAAACGCTTGAAATGCTTTAATCTCAACATCACATTCTAAAACGCTTGAAATGCTTTAATCTCAAATAGCAACCACTCAAAAATAATATCACATGGTAACCCTGATGCTGCAAATCATTTTGACAGGTACAGTTTAATAGTACACAAGATTAAATGTAAATATGTCTTTCTATAACACCTGACATATTTACAAATGATTAAACCTAATTGCCTATTCCTGGTATTTGAACAACAAAAACTAAATGTCAAATGTTAATACTTTAAAAGTATGGTAAAAAATACAAATTCTTCATTTAAACTTACAAACCCGATTCTAAAAAAGTTGGGACACTGTACAAATTGTGAATAAAAAAGGAATGCAATAATTTACGAATCTCATAAACTTACATTTTATTCACAATAGAATATAGATAACATATCAAATGTTGAAATTGAGACATTTTGAAATGTCATGCCAAATATTGGCTCATTTTGGATTTCATGAGAGCTACACATTCCAAAAAAGTTGGGACAGGTAGCAATAAGAGGCCGGAAAAGTTAAATGTACATATAAGGAACAGCTGGAGGACCAATTTGCAACTTATTAGGTCAATTGGCAACATGATTGGGTATAAAAAGAGCCTCTCAGAGTGGCAGTGTCTCTCAGAAGTCAAGATGGGCAGAGGATCACCAATTCCCCCAATGCTGCGGCGAAAAATAGTGGAGCCATATCAGAAAGGAGTTTCTCAGAGAAAAATTGCAAAGAGTTTGAAGTTATCATCATCTACAGTGCATAATATCATCCAAAGATTCAGAGAATCTGGAACAATCTCTGTGCGTAAGGGTCAAGGCCGGAAAACCATACTGGATGCCCGTGATCTTCGGGCCCTTAGACGGCACTGCATCACATACAGGAATGCTACTGTAATGGAAATCACAACATGGGCTCAGGAATACTTCCAGAAAACATTGTCGGTGAACACAATCCACCGTGCCATTCGCCGTTGCCGGCTAAAACTCTATAGGTCAAAAAAGAAGCCATATCTAAACATGATCCAGAAGCGCAGGCGTTTTCTCTGGGCCAAGGCTCATTTAAAATGGACTGTGGCAAAGTGGAAAACTGTTCTGTGGTCAGACGAATCAAAATTTGAAGTTCTTTTTGGAAAACTGGGACGCCATGTCATCCGGACTAAAGAGGACAAGGACAACCCAAGTTGTTATCAGCGCTCAGTTCAGAAGCCTGCATCTCTGATGGTATGGGGTTGCATGAGTGCGTGTGGCATGGGCAGCTTACACATCTGGAAAGGCACCATCAATGCTGAAAGTTATATCCAAGTTCTAGAACAACATATGCTCCCATCCAGACGTCGTCTCTTTCAGGGAAGACCTTGCATTTTCCAACATGACAATGCCAGACCACATACTGCATCAATTACAACATCATGGCTGCGTAGAAGAAGGATCCGGGTACTGAAATGGCCAGACTGCAGTCCAGATCTTTCACCCATAGAAAACATTTGGCGCATCATAAAGAGGAAGATGCGACAAAGAAGACCTAAGACAGTCGAGCAACTAGAAGCCTGTATTAGACAAGAATGGGACAACATTCCTATTCCTAAACTTGAGCAACTTGTCTCCTCAGTCCCCAGACGTTTGCAGACTGTCATAAAAAGAAGAGGGGATGCCACACAGTGGTAAACATGGCCTTGTCCCAACTTTTTTGAGATGTGTTGATGCCATGAAATTTAAAATCAACTTATTTTTCCCTTAAAATGATACATTCTCTCAGTTTAAACATTTGATATGTCATCTATGTTGTATTCTGAATAAAATATTGAAATTTGAAACTTCCACATCATTGCATTCTGTTTTTATTCACAATTTGTACAGTGTCCCAACTTTTTTGGAATCGGGTTTGTAGATATTGAGTTGCCTTTGATATACAGATCCAAAAAGATTCTCTCTACAGAAATTTAACAGATTAACCTATTTTATGCTCTTGTTGAACATGAAATATGTTCTATACTGTAGGCCTACTCATTATTTTTAATGTGTCAGGGCCACAATGATTTGCATGTCTATCATGTAGGGCCATTTGATATTGAGGATAACATGAAATGGAATGGCATTTTATGTTCAGATAATTTAATCTTTAATTTACACATTGTCCTCACTGTATAAAAGCATCCGCAAGGGCATTTCAACCTGTACGACACATATGAAGAGAAGGCAGATTTGTATGAGGGTTAGGTTTAGGGGTGGAGGGTAAAATAATGATAAATGCCATTAGCCTGCTGTGAAAGTATATGAGATGTCCTTACTAATTAAGTAAAACAAACCTGTTTGTGTGTGTCACTCAGGTATATGACGAAGGCCGTTTTGTGTATCTGGTGACTGAGCTAATGAAGGGTGGTGAACTGCTGGATAAGATTCTCAGGCAGAAATTCTTTTCGGAGCGAGAAGCCAGTGCTGTGTTGTACACCATCACCAAAACTGTGGACTACCTGCACTGCCAAGGGGTGAGACTATGCAACATTTACATAATTGTGTACAAAATATGTGTCACACAAATATCTGAAACCACAGCATGTAAAAAATGTTAACGGTACATTTTTTATGGTCTCTTGTTGGCATTTAAAATAGTCATTTACGTGATGACTTTTAATGGGCTTGACCATTACGCTTCCTAAAGTTTGAAACAGTTTGAAAGCATAATGATAAGCAGTGGAGGCTGAGGTATAAACTCTTCTTTTGCGAAATATGCTCCTGTACGTGAATATAGACGTGACGACATTGTATATTTCTGGCATGAACGTTTGTCAAAGTGGGAAATTATTAGAACAAACCACATAGTGTCATCTAAATACTGACCAACACAATACAATAATTTATAAATGTACTAATGGAGGGCAGTGGCGTGCCCGCCAGGGTGGCACCGGGTGGCAGCTGCCCCCCCTAAAAATGAGCTTTGCCACCTCAGTTGCCACCCCAACGCTGACCTTACAGTCACAATTTGGGTACTAATGTAATGTACAAAAATGTTTTGATTAGGTTTACTGAGGGTGTCACTTCTGCTCAAAATCGCAACGGGCTAATATTCTGATAGAGACGCTTGTCTGCCAGTAGTCAGATCGGCATTTGAGCAGCCTGATCACAGCGTGTATCCTCAGGCAGGAGCAACAGTATAACTGCAGTGGAGCAGCACTTCTCCAGAGTTATGCAGGTGAGAATGTAAATCTCAACGTATCATACATACTAAAAAGTAGAAGTAAAGCCTGTTTACTGTTACAAAAAAAAATGTGGGCCAGTGGACTCTGATTCTTATACAAATTAACTGAAAAGTTGATTCATTATAGGTGAAAGACATTTTTAAATGCAATCTCTTTCCCTCTTTCTATCTACGCGAGTTCAGTATAAAAGCGCATTCTCGCATAGCCTATTTCCAAATTTAGGTTTCTTAAATTATTGCTTAATTTACTGCGTAAGGTGTAAAGTTAAAGTAGTGTTGTGAAGCCTTAAAGCCATAGACATGTATTTATTATAGGGCTGTAGCTATCGATTATTTTAGTAATCGAGTATTCTACCAATTATTCCATCGATTAATCGAGTATTTGGATAACAAGAACTTTTTATTTATTAAAGAGCAATACTAAATATGCAAGAGAAAACGAGACGGGTCTCTTAAAATGAACCACTAATTTGTTTCCTTTTTAGAAAAATTAACATATTTATTGCTGAAATTGCATACATTAATATCTGTTTAAATTAAACTCATTTAGTACATTCCATTGCCATATTACTTTCAAAATGCAATATAAAACAAATATATGAATAAGAAACATTAATAAAAATAGAAAGAACTAACTTCAGCTTATGCATGATGCATTTAGTTTATCTTAATTAGTTTTAATTTTTCAAAGTTCAGTTTTTTTATTTTTTATTATTAAATAGTAATATATTTGTCCACATAAAACTACTATAGTTAACCAGACTTTTATGTTGGCAGGTCGTCGGAAGATGCTTATTTTTTAGTGCGTGTTACCTTCACTCTTCAAGCTTCAAAATGTTCGGAAATAAACTCTCAGAGCAACTCTGGAGATGAAGTTCATGTCCTCACACAGCGCAGACGCAGACAAATCCATGAGAATCACGCGTGTAGCACGTTAAACGTCTTGGTTACGGATGTAACTTAAGTTCCCTGATGGAGGGAACAAGACGTTGTGTCGAGCCGACAGATGGGGTTCGCTCTTGAGAAACTATCAACTTCTGACTAGTTTAGAAAAGGCCAATGAAATTGGCGAATGAAATTTGCATGCCGGACTCCGCCCCTGGATATCCGGGTATAAAAGGGAGATGGCGTGCTGCATTCATTCACCTTTTGGTTTGAGGAACCTGAGCATCCCTCGACCGCTGCGGCGGGCGGCCAGCCAGCGTTGTGGCAAGAAGGACACGTCTCGTTCCCTCCATCAGGGAACTGAGGTTACATCCGTAACCAAGACGTTCCCTTTCTGTCGGTCTCTCGACGTTGTGTCGAGCCGACAGATGGGGTTTCTATGGAAAACGCCACAGCGCTGTGCCGCGTCACAATCTCTAGCGGAGCGAGGATGACCATTCATGAACATTCGTGTCTGGAACCACGTCTGGAACACTAGGTCCAGTTAGAGCTATGTGGTAGATAACTCAACTGTTCCCCGGCCTAAGGGGGTAGTGCTGCTCTGCCCAGCCTGCCCCCAGGAAGGTGCTTAGTGATGGATGGAATGCCTGTTCTTTACCCAGTGGGGAAAGAAGGGAGGCGTAAATAGCCACTGATCCCCCTAGAGGAAGGGGGAAGGACTTTTGCAGGCGTACGCCCTACCGGCTGCCAGTCCTACATGTTGCCCTGCAGGACGCGGGCTGACACCGGTTCCACACGTAGGTTGTAGAACCTCGCAGCTCTGCAGATGTCTGCCAGAGAGGCGGCCTGAGCCAGTGCCCATGAGGAGGCTACACCCCGAGTGGAGTGTGCCCTACCTCCTAACGGGCAGGGGCGATCTTGAGATCAGTATGCCGTAGCGATGGCATCCACGATCCAGTGCGCCAGCCTCTGTTTGGAGACAGCCCTCCCCTTCTGCTGACCTCCAAAACAGACAAAGAGCTGCTCAGAGCTTCTGAAGCTCTGCGTGCGGTCCAAGTAGAGGCACAGTGCGCGTACTGGACACAACACGGATGGGATTGGGTCTTCCTCCCCAGTGGGGAGCGCCTGCAGGTTCACCACCTGGTCTCTAGGGGGAGTGGTGGGAACTTTGGGCACGTAGCCGGGCCGGGGTCTCAGGATAACGTGAGAATCATCGGGCCTGAGTTCTAGGCAATCTGTGGACACGGAGGGTGCTTGCCCCGCGGCCAGCTGTGCGCTAGGGTATCCATGCCGAGGGGTCCCTCGGTCAGGGATTACCAAAGCGGGCAATGGGAGGAGTCCGGGGAGGCAACAGGTCCACCTGCGCCTGGCCGAACTGCTCCCATATGAGCCGGACTGCGAGGGAATGGAGTCGCCACTCTCCGCGAGGCGTCGACTGACGAGAGAGCACGTCGGCTTTCTGGTTCAGGTCGCCTGGGATATGTGTTGCTCGCAGGGAGCTGATCACCTCCTGACTCCACAGGAGGAGGCGTCGGGCGAGTCGTGTTAACTGCCGTGAGCGAATGCCACCCTGTCGATCGATATATGCCACGGCAGTTGTGTTGTCCGACCAGACCAGCACGTGCTTGCCCTGCACGAGAGGCTGCAGCCTCTTCAGTGCAAGTAGCACAGCCAACAACTCTAGGCAGTTGATGTGCCAGCGCAGGCGGGGGCCAGTCCACCGCCCCGACGCTGCGTTCCCTTTGCATACTGCACCCCAACCCCAGGGGGTTAGCGTGCGTCGGCAGAGAGGCGTGATGACCATATGCCTGCTACCGGTGTGCCACGCTCTCCAGGGAACCCGACTCTGTAGCCAGTGTTGGAGCGGTCACATGTGCATCAACCCGAGGGGGCCCACCCCCACCGAGGATGCCATGTACCCAGGAGCCTCTGAAATTGTTTCAGGGGGACCGCTGACTGCCTGAAGTGTTTCAGGCAGTTCAACACTGACTGAGCGCGCTCTGAGTCAGCCACGCTGTCATGGAGACAGAGTCGAGTTCCATACCGAGAAAGAGGATGCTCTGCACAGGGGAGAGCTTGCTCTTTTCTCGGTTGACCTGTGGTCCCAACCGATCTAGGTGCTGGAGCACTAGGTCCCTGTGTGTACACAACAGATCTCGCGAGTGTGCCCAGATGAGCCAGTCGTCGAGATAGTTTAGTACCCGCACACCTCTCTCCCTGAGGGAGTGAGGGCGGCTTCCACGATCTTCGTGAAGACTCGTGGGGACAGCGACAGACCGAAAGGGAGGACTCTGTACTGATATGCCCGCCCTCGAAAGCGAGACATGAGTAAGTGGTAAGAGTAAGTAAGCGGCCTTCAGGTCAATTGCCATGAACCAATCTTGACATCTGGTAGATGCTAGGATGCGGTTCTGCGTGAGCATCCTGACCGGCAGCTTGAGTAGGTGCCTGTTCAGGGTACGAAGATCTAGCACCCCCCCTTTTTTGGGAACGATGAATCTCCTCCCCGGGGAGGAGATCGGCTCTGCTGACTTACCTGCCTGGCGATAATGCAGCACAACGCACTGTCGACTGAGAGTGCTGAGGGCTGCTGATTATCCTCGACATTGGGTCTTGCCATGACGCAACGTCGAGTTGAGGTGAGAGTGGCTATGATAAACACCCAGAGAGAGAGGAAACTCTTAAGAGAGTGGGCTGTTGGGACGGGCGATGGAATGGCTGGGGTCGGGCCCGATGGTATTCTCGATCTCCCTGGGGTCTTCCCATGAGGGCCGCTTCTGCTTTCGCCGCGGCTGCTGATGGGGCGATGGTCTCCTCTTCAATGTCTCTTCCGGGGGGGCCGCCTGAGTGGGGGGCGCCAGAGCCAGAGGGCGTCGAAGAAGACCAGGGCTGCTGGGAAGCAGACGGTGCATGGGACTCGATGGCCGAGGGCGGCCGAGTCACGGCGGGGGAGGATATGCTTGATATCCTCTGTCTGCTTCTTTACTGTCGAGAACTGCGGCTCGAGAAAAGCGGACCTTCTCGGCATTACTCATCTGTGCAAGGTTCGGCCAGAGGTGTCTCTCATGGACCACAAGTGTGGACATCGCCCGACCCAGGGCCCGCGCGGTCACCTTGGTCGCCCGTAGAGCGAGGTCGGTGGCGGCACGGAGTTCCTGCATAAGCGGTGGGTCGGTGTTACCCTCGTGGAGCTCTCTCAGCGCCTTGTCCTGGCAGGAGTGTAAGCCGCAATGTAAGCTCTCGACACCAGAGATGCCGAGACCCCACATACTTTGGACGGGAGTCTAGGTTGAGCCCCCAAGGTGGCCGCCGCCTGCGGGCACGAGTGCACCGCGGCGGCACACTCCTCCTGGGGGACATTGACGTATCCTCTAGCTGCCTCACCCTCAAGGGAAGAGAGGGTGACAGAACTTGTTTGACGTGAACGTGCCGGAAAGGGGGCGTTCCAGGTCTTACTAAGTTCCTCATGCACTTCCGGTAAACACGGCACTGGGGGTGGGCGCGGCTTGGAGCCACGCTCAAACCCGAGGCACCATGTATCAAGCCGCGAACGCTGGGAGAGGCAGTGTGGGCACTGCAACCCAACGCTCACGGCGGCCCGGGAAAGCATGGCTGACATTTCGACGTCCGCTTCTTCCTGGGCTCGAACCCCGAGGGAGGGAGCTCCGAGGAGTCGGATGGCAGTACATCACCCCCCGATGCTGCAAGGGACATCTCATCATTATCAAGCACCGTTTCCGAATAAGTGGTTGAGGAACAAGACGGTGGGACCTTCTCTTGGGGAACGGTCAGACGAGCTAGACGAGGTGCGAACGGACCGTGAGCCAGTGGCTGGAGGATTAACGCTCACAGTAATCCTCATATCACCCTCGCTGCTTGCCGTAGCGGACTGCAGGGCCTTAGTCCTGCCGTCAAGGAACGAGGAGCAGACGAGTCCCGTGGAAACACAGCCACCCGTGACGCAACGTCTGAATCGTCAACCGCCCGCAGTGCGGGCAGGACGTATCCACAACGTCTGCCCCAGCGTACTGGAAGCAGACATCGTGTGCGTCCCCCTCCTCGATGAGTGTGTTGCACCCATGAGAACATCGGGACATGCCACGCTGGAGAAATTTGCTCTTTTAGAGAAAAAACTCAAACACTTCTGGAACTGCCGAGACGCCCAGGGGAAGTTGCTGCAGGAAGGAACAGTCAGCTGCACCACGTCATAAGATTCCAGCAGTAATTCGGCGTAGATTTTGAAGTCTCGACGTCGATCAATGTGAAGGCTCCGAAGAACAAAAGGTGAATGAATGTAGCATGCCGTCTCCCTTTTATACCCGGATATCCAGGGGCGGAGTTCGGCATGCAAATTTAATTCGCCAATTTCATTGGCCTTTTCTAAACTAGTCGGAAGTTGATAGGTTCTCAAGAGCGAACCCCATCTGTCAGCTCGACACAACGTAAAGACACCGACAGAAAAGGGAACTGTGCTGTTCATTCACTCAGACATGCAGAACAGCCAAAATGGCATGTTTAAATAACAGGATTAGGAGTCCACAAGTCCGCAACTAGTTATATAGACTCAATGCAGCAAAGTTTCACTCGCAAAACAGACAAGTAAAATAGCGGTGCGCCATAACCAAATCAGAAATCAGAATCAGAAAGAGCTTTATTGCCAAGTATGTTTGCACATACAAGGAATTTGTTTTGGTGACAGGAGCATCCAGAACACATAACGTCACACAGAAACAAGCACAACGACAAATGCACTTCAAACAAACAAGCGTTTCTGTTTAATGCACCTGCCAAACTGTATCGCATGCGTGCTACACACATAACGTTAAATGTCGCACTCAGCCCTGTCAGGCGCACATGTGTTTAAACAGCCAGAAAGACCGCTTTCAGCCTTTGGACACGACACGTACTGTGATGCGCGCTAGTCAGACAGGATAAACTTTGCCGGCTGAAGTCCTAAATGTTCGGTTTAAAGATAAAGATCGTACCAAGCACAATGTTCTCTCACCATTCTAACGCACACACACACTGTTTGTCGCAGTCTCGCGGTTGTCAGAGCAGAAATGAAAACTGGTAGATTTTTATGTAATTTATTCTGCAGTGTCTTCTGTGTTTACATAACATGTCCAAAGTTTGGGCTGTGGATCAGTAACGTTAATCATGGTCCGTGGGAAACGCATGTTCCGTGTGATTTAAATGGATTAATCAAAGCTTCGAGGCAAAACATTTTTGTACAGACTAGCTGTACAAGATAAAACTGTCGAGTGCGTTTGAAATAAATAAAGTGTGCACAGCTGGACAATTGAGTACCTCAGAGATGACGTATTTTTGTATGCAAACTCCGGAAGCGAGTTAGTATTTTAGGACTTCCGGTTCCATAGCCCCAAAGTCTATGGGTTTTTTCAATGGGTCTTTGGTAAATCCTCTGAAATAAGGTCTGTGGTTAACAAAATCTCTAAATATTTTCACGTTTTATTCTATGACATAAAACACACCAATTACAACCTGATTGTAATTTTTTAAAGCCTTATTGTGTCTTAAAAACGTTGGTTGCTTACAAGTTGCTAAAAGCAACTACTTCCTTTGGGACGTTAGACTTCATTGCGCATATAAAGCTCACAAATAATGCAACATGGGCACAAATCTCTTAAAATGCAGATGTGGATTCATTCACGGAGTAATGACTCGCCAGGGAACACATTTGTAAAAAAGTTTGAAAGAGTTGTCGGAGGCTTGATGGTGTGACGTTGATGTCGAGCGACCTTACGTGTAGTCTGTTTATACCATTGTGTTAGCTTTTTACTTCTGCCCATTGTATTTCGGCTTCAAAGGTAACAAATTTTGTGTTAATTTGTAAAGATTATCTTGATCGACAAAACGTGTAAACATCATAAACCTTTGTTAATAATCGCTTATTTTTTGCGATCTTACAAAAGTCCATGGGAAAAATGCATAGGCTTTTGGTCGAGGGAACGAGCGCGGCGCTTACTTCCGGGTTAGCCTACAAAAATATGTCATCTCTGAGGTACTGGTCAGGTTTGACAAGAAAGAACTTCAGCAGTAACTGTGCGTGCTAAAAAGTGGAGACTGCACCTGTCAGTCTGACCAATTTCCTCTAAGGTACTCAATTGTCCAGCTGTGCACGCTTTATTTATTTCAAACACACTCAACAGTTTTATCTTGTACAGCTATTACAGACACTTTGTGGCGTCATTTCCGTGTATAATTAGCGGCTTACAGCTTTAACCATAAACATAATAAATACATGTCTATGGCTTTACAACACTACTTTAACTTTACACCTTGCCTTATGCAGTAAATTAAGCAATAATTTAAGAAACGTAAATTCGGAAATAGGCTTTGCGAGAATGTGGTTTTATACTGAACTCTCGGAGATAGAGAGGGAAAGAGATAGTGTTTAAAAAATTGTTTCAATGTGATTAGGTAGTATGTGAACTTGTGGACGCGTTACGTGGTGGCACTCCAAGGCAGTGCAAGCCATATATTTTTGTTTAAAAAGTTTATAAATTTTTTTTTTTTTTTGGAAAATGACCAATCGTTTCGCTAGACAACACCCTTATTCATCGGCTGGTGTCGTGTAGAGCAGGGGTATTCCAAGAGGTCCGGTCTTTATATTTTCTTCCAAACGGAGGTCCGGACAATAAGTTTTTTGTAAATAAATAAATATTTAATCAATTTAGCCCACTTGGATATACTGTATAAAAGATATGATCTTTTATCAGGCCATTTATTTTATATTTTGATATCCACAGTATGTATGTATTTTAGGCTCTGTGGCTTTAGGGGAATAAAAGTCTGATAATTAATATTTGTAAATAAAAAAAACTACTGACAACATGCAAACAGCAAATGTAATGTAACAATTAAAATACTAATAAACAGAAATCAAAGTTACTTACTAAATTAGCCTTTCCATGCCACTCATACCAGAACTACTTCTATCTTTAAATAATTTCCCAATTAGAACGTTGTTCATTACAAAATGTGACCCTGCTTGTGAAAACCCAGCAAAAGTCCATTAATAAAATCATCCTACAAAAGTCACAAAGCCCTACCTTAAATATATCAAAACTAATTTTTGTGAGTGGATGCTGCAAAATCGCTACCAAAAATGGCCGGAAACAAAAAATGGGGAATTACCCACTCAAGTTTGGTATTTATGTAAAGCTTAGAATTTCCACTTTCGGGTTTATCTACTCTCCACAACGTCATTACAGTGGTAAGCCAACAGAGAGCGTTAAAACAAACCTGTTTCTTCTTAGCAACAGCGCCTCTGATTAACAACTACAAAGACAATTTTCACAATGTTCTCTTTTTTTCACACTCTGATTCCATAGTTTTAAATAGTTGTATCTCGTCCAATTTTTGAATTTATCGAATACATCTGAATTTCGAAAAAAATTACACAACACTGGTTTTGTTGTCCAGGGTCACATATTAGCACAAGTTTGGATTGAGTTGTGCTGGGAAACAGATCTGAGAGAGGGATTATAATGTGTAACTTCACATAATTGGTTATTAATGCAGAAGGATGCAGATGGTTTTTTTGGAAGGTTTTGACAGAAGCAAATGACGTTGCATAATTTAAATATCCATTCTGATTGGCCAGTTTAACAAACAGAGGAGATGTTATGCCCACAGCCTTCTCTCTGACACTGTCTGCATCTGCGTATAATGCAATGTGATATCGCTTGTTATCAAACAAAAAGAAAAATTTTGAAGAAAAATGCATTGTGGTTATCATCAAGGTGTTAACAACTTTGTAAGAATGTGAATAAATGTTGATTTGAAAGCTTTAGCTACAAACTTTTGTATGTATTTTTGCCTCCTCTGACGAGCCACCACTGATAACAATGAGTTGAAAGCACCGAGTTGCCTTTGCCTGACGATGAAATAGAAGCTGTCAAGGCATGTTTTGCTCTGTAAAAAACAATTTCTCCAAATACGTCATTACAAAATAATTTTGTAATATTGTGTTCCTTTTTTTAACTTGTGAGTATGATTAAGAATGTTTTTTCATTTTAAATCAATTTGTTACATCACCATTATGTATAAAAGTCTAATGCTGCTTTACTTGCTATCAGAATTATTGTACGATTTTACATCTCTTGAATTTCACATGAATGACCTGTCACATTGTATCATCAAAGTGACAGGTCATTTGTGCTATTTGTGTCACTTGTGCTATGGGGAATTCGAAGCTAACCTTAATGCACAAGCTTCTGTGATGGACTGGTCATAAACTTCATGGGTGGCGGAGGGGAGATTCAATGCATACTGTATGTTTTAGACACTGCCAACATTGCATGTATTTGATGGAAAATAAGTAAATATTAAAATGTGGTGAAATTATACATTAGATTTGATGATCTGTGCTTGGCAACAGACAGAACGCTACATTTTGGCCAGAATCCAAAGGCAATATTATCTTGTATACATTTGTACTTTTCCTCTATGATTCCTAATTCTTTACAACAACAAGCACTTGAACATGATGAGCTTGTTATCATGACTTCAGAAGCAAAACATTTCCTATAGCATGTGGAGACAATATTGCACCACGTTCGGGTTGAAGCGGGAGGTGGGAATGTCCCAGTTTTGAATGTCGCACCTCCAGCCTTATTGCATTCCAGTCAATTACGCACCACAGCACATTAAAGAGCACCTGGAATTTATGGTTTGAATTTATTAATATAGTACATAACTTACATAAGATAAATACTTGAACAGTTTTTTTTTAATGTTTTCACATAATGGATCTTACAGCTAATCTCAATGGGCGTGGCATCCACCTGAGGTCAGGGTTTACCTGCCCAGAGTTTAATGAAAATGAACAGTCTATTGTCATTGTATAGCTGTGTATACAATGAAATTAGGGGTCACAGTTCTCGACAATTAGGACTGGGGCCAGTGTGAGAGACCCTCGTGATAGTTAATAGAACTGATAATGCCAGTGCTTTTCAATTTGCACGTTTTTAATTTAACAATTTAAATATTCAGAAGAAGATGGAAAATTTGGTTCTCGTGGGTTGTTTGAGATGTTAGGTGGACATTGTAGAAGCATACAGAAACAAATGTACGACACTCGTGTAGAACTCAGGTCTCACTTTTTCTTTATTAACCAACCCAACTTCACTTCCTTATTTATCACGCTACACACGTCGTCGTGGCATTCTACGTCATGCTTATGACAGCCACCGGGGGGGGGGGTACAAGAAACCATCAATATAATCTACAGACGTGTGCCCCCAAAAAAGCTGCATCTCAGACAGCGCACAAAAATACTGAATTGTCTTTCACATCTCATTTTCGCATTCTCTTGAACATGCATATCCACACAAAATTATGTATGTATAAATCTGCTGTACCCCAGTATAAATCTCAAGTTAATGTTTTTACCCTTTACGGTAACACTTTACTTAAATTTTTACATGATGAAACTAAAGTAAGTTTCTAAATAATATCTGTTATCAAGACTTAATAATAAACAAACAACTGTATACCAGACTTAATAATAAACAAACAACTGGTAGATCTCAGACATTAGAGGAAAAAGTCTCAGGAAAACCTGTCAAATCTATAGAATTGCATTGTTGCTGAGAAAAACATTTATGTGTTCTGTACTATTTTGTACTTTTAGATATGCAATATTTAATTCATTAGCTCTTGTTTAGGACATTACATAAAAAGCTGTCAGTAACAATGGCTATGACAGATAACGGTCGTGGCAGCGCCACCTAATGGTTACAAAAAATGGTCCCACTTTTACCATTTTGGGCGTCGGGCATACTGAATAATGTAGTGAAATGCAGTGTTTTATGAACGCATTAGCAGATCATTACGGAACTTGGTATGGGGTCATCAGGAAAGTGCCCTGACAGAGCCTATAAAGTTTCAGGCCATCGCCACCTAGTGGTGAGAAAATATGTTTACAGGCCTATAACTTTGTCTACAGTTCACTGATTTTCATGGGAATCAACTCTTTAGATTCCTGATCATTGCTGAATCATTGCTGAGTCCTACGATACCAAACATGCAAGGTTTCACCTTATGGTTTGCCCAATATTGCTTTATTGCTTTAAAATACAATCGCGAATATCTTTGCAACCATTATTCTGATACAAAACCACCTTAGCTGGATTACAACGTCACAAGCCACATGTCAAAATTTCCATGGGAAGTGGCCAAAAAATGCAAAAAAAGTTTGGTGACATTACATTTTTATATATGCTTATAACTTCTAAAACAAATTAGATATTTTCACCATATATGATATAATGATTTATGGGCACAGTCTGAGGACACACAAAACATGTTGTAGGGCTGGCCTTATTGTGGCCTTATAATTAAACAAAACGTTTAATTGGTTCTGATTGACCTTAAAAATTGACACCACGAAAGTTTGTTTATTAACATGAAAGTTTGTACGTATCATAATTGCCACATCACCTCTTAGAAATTTAGTGAAAGCGCCACATATTGGTCAAAAGTTCTAAGCAATTTGATGGTGTTTTATGTGCTTTTAGCTATCGTTTTAAATTGCTTTAAGGTTTATTTTTTACTAAACTTGGTGGGGGCGGCACAGTGGCTCCATGGTTAGCCCTGTTGCCTCACTGGTTTGAGTCCCGGCTGGGATGGAAAGCCTTTCTGTGTTCCTGTGTCAGCGTGGGTTTACTCTGGGTGCTCCGGTTTCATCCCACAGCCCAAAAACATACAGGTTAGGCTGATTGAGGATTCCAAATTGTCCCCCCAACTTGTGTATGGATTGACTTGTGTATAGAACAGACTTGTGTATGGATTGACTTGTGTATAGAACAGACTTGTGTATGGATCGACTGGTTCTCGCCATGAAAATAGCCTGAGATGCTGGAATGGCATTAAGAATGAATAAAACAAACACATCTACGAAACTTGGCAAGGGTCATCGTAACCTCACTCTTGGAGAACATAAACAATTTTAGGCCAGTGCCCCCTTGTGGTCAAAAGTTATAATGTAATTTATAAAAATGCATTTAACATACTAAACTGTTACCGTATCGGTATGTTAATTATAGATTTACTTTAACTGGCTCATGATGAGTCATTTGACATAAAACTTTGCATAGTGCAACCTACTTTATGTCTGCCATTTTGAATTAAATGGAAAATCTACTTTATCGAACTCCTCCTACAGTGTTTGTCCAATATGCACGAAATTTGGGATGTAGCATCTAGACACACTCCTCATAATAAATACCATTTTCAGATACCACGTAAACAAATTTGATTGCGAGCACGCCAAAATGGATTTGATGCTGTATCTTCACCAAACTTTTGCATATCGACACGAAACTCGGCATGTGTCATCATTGGCACATCTTGTTCACCTCAAAAAAGTTTGGTGACAGCGCCACGTAGTGATCAAGAGTTATAAGCACTTATATTGTGTTCTAAGTGCTCTTAATGCTTTTACTTACATTTTTAGATCTGCTTTTCAAAAACTCATTATCAGAAATGTCAACATATATTTCCTTTTGTGCCTTGCAGTGCTTGACCCATAATTGCTGCTTGCAGCTATATTTATTCATTGTTATCGTTGTGTAATGAAAAAAGAATGCAAAGATGCAAGAAAAAATTCTCTCTTCTTTCATACCTTAAACCATGTTAAAACTGTTAATGTATGTTTAAGAAACAAATTTATTTTTAAATACATGTTAACCTTCCTCAGTATTGTTGCACTGTAGTAATAGTGATTTAAGCAATGGAAATTCGTAAAGTGCATTGTGATGCACAGAGCAGGCTTTTAAGAAAAAAGTAATAGAAAAAGTTTTGGGGGCCTGTGCCCCAGTTCATTTTTGCGAAAGTCTTTTGGTTTTCATTTTTGTGATACTGAAGTTTTATGTGAAATTTTAAGCAGTATTACCTAAAATTCTTTAGTTGGCATTGCTTATTTTTTGAGTTTTGCAGCAAGAGATTCTGCTTTAAATATTGGGTCACACCAACAAAAAAAGTTGTTTTTACCAAAACAGTTTTGTTATTTCTACCATAAAACTCTAGTTTACGCATTCTAAAATTTAAGCTAATTTTGATTAATAATTGTATGTTCTTAACACAGAAATAAAGGAAATGTTCTAAAATACAGAAATAACAGACAAATGGTGAATATTAAAAGCTTAATTTTTTACTAAATTAATTTAAACACCCAGCAGTTCAGAAATGTAAATTTCATTGTACAACAAAAAATGAAAGTAAACATTACTGAACAACAGACATTCTGTAACAAGAGGATAACAACAGAAAGCATTAACATAGTTTTTAATATTTGTGAGGTTGTATGCATGAGTGTGTCTGTGAGTTATTTATATCATATGTTCATGATATAGTGCTGTTATCTGGGAGTTCCCCCTCTGGTGATTTGTTTTTAGTGTGTGCCCTGCAAGGTTGGTTGACTTTACCATTATTGTCCTGAAACAAGAAGAATATTATATTAATGTATAATGTAGATAAATAGATCATGCTTCAAGACAAAATAACTGAAACAGACTAAATTAGAAGACTTTAAAAAAAAGTATTTTTTACTTAATTTACTTCTAATGTACATTTACATTTAGTCATTTAGCAGACGCTTTTATCCAAAGCGACTTACAGAGAGTTCAGGGAGCAATGAGCGATATGTCATACAGGAGAGTAGTATAATCATATACCTTGTGTCAAAAGTTTGATTGATTTATGACCCCCTGTCAAAGTTCTGTCAACCAGTCACTCAAATGGAGACTTTTATGGCCTGTCAATCTTGATGACATTTATGTTTTATGACTGTTGTTGGGTCTCCTCTGCCCCAACCCTTCCTTCAGTGAGGCTAACTACCTACACCCCCCTCATCAAACCCTAATCAAAAAGGTGTGTTTGATTTTACTATAGTCTAATTTGTGAAAGACGGTTGTGTTTGTAAATTAGAGAGAGATAAAATAATATGTACTGTATGTGGGCTTTTTCTTCTAAGAGTGTGCTGTTTCCTTTGGTTTTATCATGCAAATGAGTGAATTGAGACTTGAGGTCTGCAATCTTATCAAAGTGTGACTGTCCCCATACAATCCCAGGCAAGTCATTTGACCAGTCAATCAAATTAGGATGGGTTTTTTTATGATCTGTCAGTCTTGTTTGACAGTTTATATTTTATGACTGTGTTGTTGTACCCCCTGTAGTTGTCTATCTAACCCATGGCCTGACACCCTGATGTCCTGACAACCTGTTTTCACACCGTAACGTGAAAACCTGACGGGTGTGTTTTTAAATGAGAGATTTAAAGTTAATGTTTACGTATGTGAGGTTTTCTTCTAAGAGTAAAGTTGGCTCCATGTTTAAGATTTTTATCTGATAAATGATTATTGTGTTTGGGTCAGTATTTTATCATTGTGGTATGAAACAACATTTGTTTTTGCTGGGTTAATGAAACAGTAATATTATGATCTAATTAGATCTGTTTCAGGAATTAATTTACAGTTTACCAATCCTAAATCTGAACGGCGGCATGAAAAATGCACATTGCATTGGAAGAGAGTTATCTTTGAATAGTTTCTGGCTTCAGGACAAATCATTATATTTCCTTTATTTGCTATCATTTTTGCCATAAAAACTGCATACAGACTATAGAACAATAAATAATCAGACTTTCATGGATAATGTGAAAAGTGTTGTATTGGCACACACGAACACTGGTTGTGCCGTAAATCTTGTAACCAAACAAGTTTGTATGTACATTCCATGGAAACAGATTTTCTGATTGACACTTTAAACAACTTTCTTTTCCTCCTTTCAAAGAAAAACTAACCTAAATCAAGATGCTTTCTTTAGTAAAATACAAATGAGCTACAGCATAGCAATCTTATATTTAGCTCATAGGGACTGAATGCACATTTTGTGCCAAATATTGGTGCCGATGTATAAAAATAAAAACATACATACGCAATAGCTAAAATACTAGATGTGTAATAAAATAAATAGAGACAGTAAGATGAAGAAGGTTTTGGATGTAAATACCTGTTTTTTATTAAATCAAAGCAAACATACATCAACCCTAAAACACGGCTCGAACAATGAGAAAACTTACAACAACTGATCTTGCCAGCATTAAAGCGAGACATTTTGGATAAATTAGTGAGGAAAATAAGACAATTGAACAAGAACTCTGAACAATGAACAGGTCAAAACTTAAGAATTAGATTTTTGCACAAAATCAAAGAACTATTTAAAACAAAGGCCATCTGAACAAGTAAACTAACAATCACAAAGAAGTAAACATGCAACTAATTATGTCAGAAAATGAAAAAGCTGTCCTACATTTACTGGCTAGCAGTTGAAATGCCAACCATCGGCTTCATTCATAGATTTGGTAAAACATGTAATGAAGCTAACAAACGTCACTGACACATCACATCAAATTGTGTCACTTGTAAATATTCACAAAGGAGTGACAAACAAAACAACTTCTGAAAACTTAAGTGTAAATGCCTGACAACGTTGTACTGACTAAACGCAAATGTTGAAAAGGTTTACAAAAGTAGAACAACTTAAGAAATATAAAAATGTTCTTGACATTCACATGGTGAGGATACAAACTTGCAGTGGTGTAAAGTATTGGAGTAAATGTACTTAGTTACTGTACTTAAGTATCTTTTTGGCTACCTTGTAGTTGTACTGAGTGTTAAAGATAATAGCAACTTTTACTCTCTACTTGATTACATTTTTGAACAAGTACATGTACTCTTTACTCCACTATATGTGTAATGACAAATGCAGTTACACATTACATTTTGCATGGCACCTATCTTTTTTTGCAGCAGTTTATTTTTGCTACATAATCATTCATATTGCCATTTACAGGGCATTAAAGGTACTATAATCTTGTGGATTTTGCCCTAACTTACTAAAACTTGTCAACATGGCTTCTTTATGTGAATACGAGAGCAGTATCAGGTAGTTGTCAATCGCTGGTGGTTTATATGTGAAATGAGGACATGACTGCAGCTGGCGATGAGGCCAAACCAGCATGTCCAGTGCAAAAAGGCTTTGACTTTTACTTAATTTTACTTAACATTATTTTATGTATCCATTATATTGAAGAGACCTTTTTGAAGGAGTTTGGTTTACTTATGAGCACTTGAGCTTAAATGAGACTTGGGTGTTTGTAATAGACATAGGTTATCGGCCATGATTTGTTGCAATTTTGAGGTGTTCAGTCTTATTATGATTTAAGAAAATAAATGCGATTGCTCTCCTCACGAATCAACTGTTTTTCACTGACATGTCTCTTAAGTGTTGAGGACTAGTGCTGCTTTGAGCCTACATTCAGTACGAGTAAAATACTCAAGTACTGTTCAAATCAGATACTCGGAGACTTTAACTGAAGTCATTTTGGAATTGGTGACTTGTAACTTGTAATGGAGTAATTTCCGCTGCAAGGTATATGTACTTTTACTCAAGTATGGTTTTCAAGTACTCTTTACACCTCTGCAAACTTGTGTAATAAAACAGGTCAAAAGTTTTGATCAACACTGTTGATATATAGTGAGAGATTCACGTTGCGTGCATGATGTGTATTTGAGGGTATAGTTTAAGGATCACATCACAAACTCTTTTCTTAAAGCATATCTATTTAATGGGACAACATGGTAACACAAAACGTGTATTCATCCTTCAAGTAATTAGTTATTTATCAACTGATTCATTTACTGAAGCACTGGTTTATAGAGATATTGTTGCAATGTTAATAGTGTCTCTATATGACTAAACCCACCCTTACCTTAAGTAACGCCTAAGATTTGTATTGGGTGGTGCCCGTGGACTTTCCCATTTGTCTACACCACGGAAAGACATAAGGTGAAGGTCAACTAAAATGCTACTGATATGCGTGTTTTCCAGTACTTGTAGAGTAGAGTACTAGTGCTATGGCATATATAAATATATAACATAAGTAGATACACATACCGCCTGCTTGGTTTAGGTCACTAATTTCTTCTACAATCCAAGAATATCTGGGGTCGTTCAAAGCACCTGTATCGTTACACAACCTGTTTAAACAACGCACCGCTACCATGATAAACTTACACATACTGTTTTTTGTTTTGTATTTGTTTTAAAGAGAAATCGAAAATCACTTACAGTTAAGATAGCTTGCCATTTTAGAAATATGGGTTTTAGAAATATGCTGTTTTTCCGCAACGCAGTCCGTTCGTCTTGACCAGAGGTTTTCGTAGCGAATGAAACAACAGTTTCAAACTTATAAAGACACATAGGCCTATTGTAAAAAAAGGAGGTGTTGCCATTAACATATTCAAAAACACCCCGCCGCCGTTGTGACGCCTGCACCCCCCCCCCCCCAGGATGTGTAGAAGATGTATGAGAGAACACATTAATTGAGCTTGACTTTTTTTTTAAAGTGCGTTAAACGGTTTTGTGTTTTAAAAACGAGGTTTAGTACTAAACTATGTGATGGCGCTATCTTGAGATATCATCTGAAACTAAAATATTTTTATAGAACGAATTAATTTTACTATGATAATATTTACTATATTTACTTAGGTTTTTAAAAAGTTTAACACTAATCCTTGTGTTTAATAGACGTAATAAACGTCCTTTGTCTGATCGATGTCTCTAACATACATACTCCGCTAAGATATTTTTAGAATATGCAATGGGTTTTATATCGACTAACCACAGTATAACCATGATACAGTAATTAACGTATACATTTTATTGATTAAAAGGTTTTTGAGGTTTTGTAGATTCACAGGGTAAGGGGCTTTTTGTTTTTATCCTTATTTCATTTTTAAAGTTTAAAACTAACCCATTGTTTAACACCTGTAATAAACAAAAATGGACAGCCAGTCTACTAAACTGTCTCTACCAAACTGCAAAGGCCATTATCATATTGCTGTTACACAACATCGTAGATCCCAGACATCATCTTAGACAGAAGACAATCAGACATATGGGGCATCAAGGAACTACTTGCATTTAATCAAATACAAATGACTGACATTTCAGGAATAAGTTCTCAACAGATGGTTGTCAGACACATCGGCATCTCACCATGCATACGTTAAGTCAATACATGGTGAAAAATACTTTTGTCAAAATGAAACATTACCTTAACTCTTAAACATTACAACCATTTGACTTTAATATATGGAAACACACATCCATACAGAAGGGGTTCATGACGTGGTAAAACCATAAATGAAACTCTTATTCACTAAAACTTTGTCAGAGCATTTTTGCTATATGTTTAACAACATATGGTTCAACTTTATCCGTCAAAGAACATATCAGGGTATGTCTTTGAATCAAATGTTGTTTCATACCACAATAATAAAATACTGACCCAAACACAATAATCATTTATCAGATAAAAATCTTAAACATGGAGCCAACTTTACTCTTAGAAGAAAACCTCACATACGTAAACATTAACTTTAAATCTCTCATTTAAAAACACACCCGTCAGGTTTTCACGTTACGGCATGAAAACAGTAGGTTGTCAGGACATCAGGGTGTCAGGCCATGGGTTAGATAGACAACTACAGGGGGTACAACAACACAGTCATAAAATATAAACTGTCAAACAAGACTGACAGATCATAAAAAAAACCAACCTAATTTGATTGACTGGTCAAATGACTTGCCTGGGATTGTATGGGGACAGTCACACTTTGATAAGATTGCAGACCTCAAGTCTCAATTCACTCATTTGCATGATAAAACCAAAGGAAACAGCACACTCTTAGAAGAAAAAGCCCACATACAGTACATATTATTTTATCTCTCTCTAATTTACAAACACAACCGTCTTTCACAAATTAGACTATAGTAAAATCAAACACACCTTTTTGATTAGGGAGTGATGAGGGGGGTGTAGGTAGTTAGCCTCACTGAAGGAAGGGTTGGGATCAGAGGAGACCCAACAACAGTCATAAAACATAAATGTCATCAAGATTGACAGGACATAAAAGTCTCCATTTGAGTGACTGGTTGACAGAACTTTGACAGGGGGTCATAAATCAATCAAACTTTTGACACAAGGTATATGATTATACTACTCAGGAGCAATAATACAATATGTGCTAATACAAAGTTTCTAGTTTCAACAAAAGCCAGACCAATACCTGTTAAGAGAAAGAGAGAGGGTTAGGTTTTTTTTTAACTAATTTGTCTGTCAAGTATTCAAGTATACTGTATATAAGAGATGGCTTGGTAGTTTTTTGTTGTGATAGATTTGGTTGACTGGACTGAGTTAGGAAGAATGTTCCACCAGGAAGGAGTTGTAAAGGAGAATGAGCGGGAAAGCGATTTACTGCCCTTATTAGAAGGCAATACAAGATGCAACTGGTTTGCTGAATGCAGGGTCTTATTGTTAACTCTCCCAACTGCTTATTTTTACAGCAAATTAACTGAATTTTAAGCAAATACCAGCCAACACAAAGGAATAACACAGTAACACTATTCACGATCACTATTTAGTAATAGATCTTTTCAATGGTTTAGAGCAGGGGTCTTCAACGGTTTTTAGGGCAAGGACCCCTTAGATGAGAGATGCATGGAGCAGGGACCCCATTATACTAAATGTGTAAACCGAGAAAATTCTTGAGAATAGGTATGTTCATATTGACCGATTAATAATATAATCATTTAAACGATTTAAATGTTAATTTTTTTTAAGTTAAATTATATTACAGTATATTATGGTGTTAATTCATCAGCAAATTAAAAAAAAAAACTGAAATCTGAAAAAGGAGGAGAAAACGGTGCAACCCGTGGTTTCCCCGCCTTCTTTTAGACGTGACGTAAAAATATTAATGTGAAATATGAATAAGTAATAAACAATGTTTTTATTTTGTGTGGGTATAGCAGATCGGATTTATATCTGTTTAGCTCAGACACATTTATGGCCTCTTTGTATATTAATCCTGGCTGGTGGAAAGTAAATGAAACACGCTTCCCGAGGCGTCAGAAATGCGCAGAAGCTGCGCAATAGGCTACTGTATATTAAATATGATTTGGTTTACATGAACCTTCCCTGCAAAGTGAGTAAACATAATTTATGAACACAAGTAACCAGTCAAATTGGCACTTAATGTGACTGCAATTGTAACAGTGTTAAAAAGAACATTTAATTTAACTAGTTGTGTGAATTTCATAAAATTAAGCATGGTTGTATTCATTGGTGTTTGAAGGCTCCCCTCCTGTGGCGTTTTTAATGGTACTGCAGACATTGTATTCAGTCCCTTCTCTCTTGCCGTACCCCAGCAGTTTTGAGTGTCGCTGCTACAGATATGTAGGGTTTTCCGAGCTCTTACTCATTATCGAATTAAGTGTTAAAATGATATGTTTTAAGTTAATCTTTTTGACTCAATTGATTACGTATATGCTTTTGAACATGTATATAATGTGTTTAGGACTTTAACACGGTTGTTGAGATCACTATACATGTGTTGTATTTCCTCGTGCGTCACACGAGTGAATAGGAGTTCATTTCACGTGGTCACACTATGTAATCTGGTATACTTCAAAGACTGTGCAGCCTAAAGAATACAGAAAAATATGTAGAAAATATATATAAAAAAATAACATTAACATTAGGTATTTACATACTAAGAAGTTTAAAGATTGTTCTCTTATGATAAATACAGGTTTAGAAAAGAGATCAGTGTTGAGGTAGACAGCGGATGGCAATGGAACAGTGTTTGGCAAGTTACTTCCGAAATGTAATAAATTATATATTACTAGTTACTTTCATTTAAAAGTAATTAGTTATATTGCAATATTACTGTCTCTGAATTGTAATGCGTTACACTACTTTTGCATTACTTTTGAGTTACTTTTATCAAAATTTGGGATGGGCATTTTTCAATAATTTCATATTTGAATATTTGAGCTCTTAAAAAATGAATATTCGTTTATTTAAATTAAGTTAATAAAGACGTATTTTTTAGTTTTTATTTAGTCCCAATTTCACGGCAAGCTTATAATTATCTTTAAATATTCATAACGCACTAAAACTGCATTTAAACCTGCGCGCAAGCGAAATCAAAACAGAACATACAAAACAAATGAACAAAACGCAATGTATATTGACAGTCTGTGATAAATGGTAATCTTGTTTATTGTGTTTTACATTTGTATTTTGCGTTTAAATGCTTCGGTGAACAAATATAAGAGGCACAGTGAGGGCTCGTGGCGCAATATAAGTAACAATCGCTGTCAGAATTGCAAAAGTAGACAAACGATCAAGGTCTGGTTAATTATGATAGAGGTAAAGCCCACTATAATGCAACATATAGCCAATGACATTGTAAAACGCAACCTCCTTACTATCCTTTTGTAGAATCCGTTGCCGTCATCTCAACCATCGGTTTCCAGCAACAGGAAATAGGTGATGGAATGTCTCACAACATCTGAAGGTGTTGGTAAATAATTTTTAAAAAATTGCGTGAAAATGTGAAAATGCGTTGTTGTTACGTGCGTTACTGAGATTGTAAGTAGCGTAATATTACCAACATTTTATTAGTAATGCGTTATATTACTGCGCCACAGAAAAAAATATATATTACTTTAATATTGTTACTTTTGTAATGCGTTACTCCCAGCACTGCAATGGAAGCAGAAATATGCAAATATATGTTACAGTGTTATGAGCATAGTGGAAAAGTGCAAGTGCAATGAGCTGATGATTGACATTACACTGTCAGAGTCCTTAAAGTGCGGGATGTGTCCATATTAAAGAGTCTAATGGCTTGGGGGAAAAAGCTCTTCTTGAGCCTCAAGCTAATAAGATGGCAAGAAAATTGTGTGTACAGATCATGTTTCTCTTTGCTGTGTATTGCACTGCTCTTTTTGTAATGTAAGTATCAATACGTTTCAGGATCTATTTAGTAATCTGAAGTCAGTGGCGTAACTTTGTTTTGAAAAGTGGTGGGGACAAAGACGACACAAACAATACTTTAATAAATTGTTTCTGTAAGAACTCGTTGGGAATATTCACGGACGTCACAAGCGCGAAACATGTAGGTGACTCCTCTAGAAAACAGTATAAAAACTGCGCCGCTTTAGTGGTGTAACGTAATATTGACACTGCCATGAAGCAGGTTCGAATCCGCTGATTTCACTATTCTAAATTTTCACATCACATATCAGATCTGCTTCCATTTGTTTTTAAACTATATCATGTTTTCATCAATATATAATTTAAAGCATGTTGTGCTTTATTATATGTAATAATGGCTGTTTCCGTACGTAATTAAACATATTAATTCGTGATGAAACAAAAAACTACTGAAACGAATGTGTGTTTTCCCCATGTTAAGAATTTGGTGTTTGACAACCCCCTGCTAATAAGGACAAACATTCAAGTATACAGGGGAAACAGATGGAAAATAATATCTTTAAAAAATGTTATTTTCACTAATTACTACGGGCATTGCCTGATAGGCTACAAATATACAACAAACTTTCTAAATTTTGTTTTGAACTCATGAAACTACAAAGTTGTGACTTTTTCCATTTATTGGAGTTTTCTATCAAGTATCAAAATGTAATTAATCTTGCAATAGGCGATAGCAACCGCATGTCGAGAACAATAAGGACGAATATATAGCACCAAAGTGCAATTAAGCGCAAAATGTTTGGTACATGTATGACTTGAACAGCCATTTTCAAATATTTTCATCATTTTATTAAAAATAAATACCTTTACAATCTGATATGTGATAGGGAAAAAGTTCAGCAAACAGCAGTCGCGAACCCAGGACGACATGAATCAGGTAACACTTGCTTTACGCACTACGCCAACGGAGCAGCTAAGTTTCAAGTGCCTTTCTTACACTTTGTCTATTCCAATCCGAACCTGATGGGCGGAGTTAGTATAAATAGCCTCTGCTTACAAAGCGGGCTACTTGCACGGTAAATAGACGCTCTGTATTTTTTATTTCTTACAATAAGTGGTGGGGACAAAATTGACTTGGGCAAAAAGTGGTGGGGACATGACCCACCCATCCACCCGCAAATTACGCCTATGTCTGAAGTACACATTTATTTGTCGGCTTTAAGATTCTCAGAATGCCATTGTCAGTTATTATGCATAGTGTGTGATACCAGTCACCTACAGTATATGATATAACTGAAGAGCTACTATATTGGTATACCTTTTACAAAACTTTTTAATAAAAAGTAGTATAAAAAGTGTTTGGGGGGTGAATCAGTATGTTCACCTTATGTCCTTGTAGTTTAATTGGTAGAGCATCGCACTAGCATCTCAAAAGTTGTGGGTTAGATCCCAGGGAACATACATACTGATAAAAGACGACATTCCACATTTTACTGTAAAAGATGATAAGTTAAAATAGCTAATGAGCTGACCATACCACTCCAGTTGCCATCACTGTGTAATGTGGTGCTTGGCTGAAATTACCCAAGTCAGGAATAATAAGTTGATGTAAGATTTAATGGAATATTGCTTCTATTTACAAATATCTTTCTGGTCAAATGAATAACCAGTTTACTTAAAAGACCAACAGGACATGGCAGTGTTTAAAGGGTCAGCTCAATAAAGAATGACATTTACTATTAGTTTACTCACTCTCAGGCCATCCAAAATGTAGGTGACTTCGCTTCTTTAGTAGAACAGTAAAGAAAATATTTGAAACCATGGTCCTTGATGATTTATAAATGCAAGTCCTCAAGTGCCATGTCTTTGAGAGTTCAAAAAGCAGATGCAGGCAACACAAAAGTAATCCCTGTCGTCATTCACGATATGTTGACGTCTTGGTGGGAATTGTTGGGGTATTGATTGATCCTTAATGATACACCTGACCTGATACAGGTGGTGCACAGAGATCTAAAGCCCAGCAACATTCTCTACATGGACGATTCAGGCAATCCGGATTCTATACGCATCTGTGACTTTGGCTTTGCTAAGCAGCTGAGAGGAGACAATGGGCTGCTGCTGACACCCTGTTACACCGCCAACTTTGTTGCTCCTGAGGTAAGGAATCGACTGTCCTAATTTGTACCCCATCATATATGAATGTCACTAATTTGTGTTGAACTCACTGTCTATTTTTTGTTGTCTATGCTGTTTTGTAGGTACTGATGCGTCAGGGGTATGATGCTGCCTGTGATATCTGGAGTCTTGGTGTTCTGCTGTACACCATGCTGGCAGGGTTAGTGTGACCTTAATGCTAATTAAGGCTTATCGGTTGGTTGGTTGATTGAATGAGAGTAATAAATGTTTTGCTTAATCATTTATTCACTCAACTTGCATATAGGTACACCCCTTTTGCCAATGGACCCAATGACACCCCGGAAGAGATCCTATTACGCATAGGCAGTGGAAAATTCTCCCTTTCTGGAGGAAACTGGGATTCCGTTTCAGACTCCTCAAAGGTAACAGAAGAAAAGAATAGTTGGCTATTGCTAAGCCCTGACCCCGTAGCTATGCTACATCATGATCTTGTTGGTAATAAAGTAATTTCAAGATGACATCTCAAACATCCTGCACAGAGCTGTTTATGTATCTTATGTGTATAGGTGTGTTTATGTATCTGACGGCAGGCCTGGTTATAGTGTAGTCTAGCATAGCCAAATGTTGGCTATAAAACATCCCCCTTTACCAAGATTTCCAAATTTAACGTGGGGTTTGAACAGATCACAAAGAGTTGGCTCCAAAGAGTCTATTACCTTGCACTTCTCCAAAGGTTTTTGACCAACATCTCTCCAGGGGTATCTAAAAGGCCCATTTGATACCAACTTTCTTATAAGACCTCATCACTTCCTTGCCCTTCTGATGATAAGCAACAGAAGTTCTCTAGGCTTCAAAGAAAATTCCATTAGGGAAGGATGAATATGTGGCAGCAATAGAAGCTGAGATCATATAACACCAAGGAAGGTTGCTTTTCTTTGTATGCCACAAACAAACCGTTCTATGTGTATAGATGTATATATTTGTGTGTTGTACTTTCCACTCTGCATACAATTAGCCTGGTTTCACCTACGTATGTATATATATTAGTTTGGCTACAACTTACATGTATTCATACATTTGAATGAATCATGGTTTAATGTTATAAAATGCTATAATTTTACAATGAAAATAATGCTCTTATAATTTCCTCTCTGATGATTTATTTTGTCTAACCATAACAGTCATTATACTCTTTCTAAAACAACCTGGATTAATATTAGCAAATGTGCCATGTGGCCACAATTATTGCAAATAGGGTTTTGAGTCAAACAAAGAAACTTTCTCCTGCTAAACACTATGGGTGTAATGGTACACACAATTCACATTGAAGTTGGTTCAATTTCGGTACAGTTAGGGGCAGAGTCGGCGCCACGAGGGGGCACAAGGGGGCATGGCCCGGCCACTTCAGTCACTGTGTCCCCTCACTTTTTAAAATGAAAAAAAGTCAATATCATTAAAAAAAACATTTGGAGAATGAATTTGGTTTATATTTATTAAAGAAACAACAAGAGCAGAAGGTAAAAAATAATGTATTTATTCGTTAACAGAATTTAAAGACATTGTCTTGTGCTGTATTTTCATGTGTTGTTAAAAACACAAGCTAAAGGGCTGCTTGCGTCCAGCGGCAACGTTTCTGTATTTATTGCTTAACAAGAAATGGGCATTACTATTATGCAGACGGTGACAAGTGGAGATACAGGCTGTCTATCAGAAAGCAAGAGTTCGCTCTTTACTGTCGTTATATCGATGCGATCGTTTTGTTAGACATAAAGCTCTACTGGGGAACAGTCCCCTGTATACCTTTTCTGTCACTTTTTCTTTAAAACCTGCTTTTGACATTTTTCTATATATTTTTTTCTATATATGCTTCTAAAACGTCATACAACATTTGCTCTCCTCCAAGTTGATATAAAAAAAAATTGCCTTTCAGTTTCAGTGTCTTTCATACAGTGTCTTTCATTTCTTTTCGTTCAGTTCAATTTATTAGGTTTGAAAAAGCTATGCGAAATATGCAATGCTGTCCTCGAAATGGACATTTAGAATTGTTAAACTTCAAAACGGCAGCGCGCACTGGATGAAAAGCTTTGCATCTACAACTCGCAGGTATTGCGCACCCATAGGCAGGATTTAACTAGATTTTTTATTGTGTTATAGTTAAAAATGTCTGGCTCTCAATGAAAAAGCCAGTGCGCGGCTGACGTGTGTGGACATGGATTTCTTCGCGCACTCATTATGTGCGAATGTGCCGCCTTTACAAGTGTGATTTGGTTAGCCTACCACGTTGCATATAGATCAGGTTTTCCGTGATTATCTCTGATAAAAAAGTAAATTGTTAAAACTTAAACTTGAGAAGAAAACTGTGGCATGGCGGAGTGCCGCTTCTTAACACCAGAAGAGCCGCACACTGAAACAGAGAGCGAGACCTCAGCCTGTGCCGTGTCTCAACCTCGAATTGTCCTACCCTGTCAGATTTTCCTACCGCAGGACAAAATTTAGGATATAATCTAAACCACATCGACAAAATAAACAGGTAGGATGATTTTACAATGCAAAATACCCTGTCAGATAGTCCTACCAGTTTAAAATGAACACATTAAATAAATTTACATCGTAAATACCCTGTCAGATCATCCTACCAGCATAAAAGAAACATGATTAATTTACAGCGCAGTACCCTATAATTGTACTACCAGTACTAAATAAATATGTAGGCCTAGAATGATTTAACAACGAAAATACACAATCAGATTCCCGTAGCAGTATAAAATAAACAAGTATGATTTTATAGCGCAAGAAAATGACATAACATTGATGTGCGCATGCCTGGTAGGATAATCTGATGGGTAGAATGAAATTTCGGGACACTATCCCCTTCTAAACCCCTAAACCCTGCCCCCCCCCCACCCCACTAAACATAGCAGCCTCCTCACTTTGTGCACCCTGGCGCCGACTCTGGTTAGGGGGAAGAAACGGAAAACATAAAATTACTCTTCTTATTATTAATGTTTGTAAATCATTTTTTAAAAATAAATTTTATATAAGATGCCTACTTGGTTAAAAATATATAATTGGGGACAAATATACTAGCCCACTGATATACATTGCTTGTCCTTTTGGTCTTTTATTTAAAACAATCCAGTGTTTTATTGAAATAAAACAACTGAAAGTGGGGAAATATCACATTATGAAATTGATGTTTTTCTCTAATACACTCTGGCCACAACTATTAGCCCCCTTTATTTAATTATTTTTGCTACCTCCATTTGCAAGAAAAACTGCTCAGAGTCTTCTGTTATAAATGTCTGATGAGGTTGAAGAATACATGACAAGTGATCTTAGACAAAATGTCTCAATATTTTTCAAATCTGGGTGCAGCCTCTTCTTCAGTTCATCCCAGTCATTTTTATTGTCTTCAGATCAGGGAAGTGGGATGGCTATGGCAGGAACTTGATTTTGTACTCAGTATCTTACTGATACGTTTTCAGGTTTTTCTTTCTCTTTTTGTTTACGTGTTTAAGGTGTGTATGTTTGTCTCTAGTTAGATGTTTCCCCTGTAGTGCAGTTTAATCAGAGGTGGAAAGTAACTAATTGCATTTACTCGCGTTACTGTATTGAGTACGTTTTTTGTGTACTTGTACTTTTTTAAAGGAGACATCAGATGAAAACTGTGTTTAAGTGCTATAATCGGGTCCCCGGTGCATCTAGCAACCCAGAAAACGTGAAAAATAAGAACCCAGTAAGTTTGTTTTGGTGTGCCTTTCCCTGCAAGCATGTGAGAAATCGAGCCGTTCAGATTTCGCTCCGATTGTGACGTCCAAAGCGGATTTTATTATAATGTTACCGCCCCTTAATCTACACAGTTCCACCCACCGCCCTCCGCCATTGTTGTTTTCACAAGCGACAGCGGTGTACGTGAAGCCATAGCTAAAGTTCATGGACAACATGCAATGTAGTCGCTGCACAGAGTCCAAACCTAGGCAGAGACAGGAGTGGATTTATTTTATTTTTAGTGGAAATCCATCAGAAACCATAAGTTAAAACCAGCTTGTTTGTGCGAATCACTTCAAACCAGAGTGCTCTTCAACCTGGGACAGTACAAGCAGGATTAGCTTCAAAGTTGTTCCTCAAGAGGGATCGAGACCGACTGAACGAGACAAAACTGCCGATGTAAGTAATATTTATCAACAGTCTGAATTGACGTAAGTGTACCGTATATATAGGAGGATAACGTTAGCATATGATAACGAAGGGAGCTAAATCAGTCATGGGCTAAATACAGGGCTTGACATTAAGCATTGTCATGTGGTTGTCCTTCGGACAAGTAAACTTGTCATTCACTTGTCAGAGTACAAAAATTACTTGTCCAACGATGAAAAAAAATATATTTCATTTGAATTCTCAGTATAATTGTTCCGGATCTAGATTGGTAAAGTTTGCTTCTAAGCATTTTAACTAGTATCCGCTTTGGCCGCCTGAATTTGGTTATAGGCCTACACTCCGTGACTGCTATAAAACAAAGGCAAGCAGTAATTATTATTAGTGTTAAGGCTGTAGGTTAACGTTTTTGCAAATAGCACTGGTGCTAGAAAGGTTTAAAGTTTGGTAGCACAGGCCAAACTGTAAGAGTAGAAATCGTCTGTTGTCATCATTAAAAAAAAATATGCAAGTGCAGTTCATCATGAATAGACAGGTAACTGACAAAAGACATTAATGTTACATACAGATGAATAAATTAGGGCCGTATCATTTTTAGATTACCTAAATTTGTTTGAATATTTCTCAGTTGTGTATTTTTCCTTTTTAACTACACAACAGTGGTATATTTGTCCACATAAATTACTGTAGTATACTATAGTAAACTGCAGTAAAATTCTTAGATACTATAGTACTTTGAACTTTACTATAGTATACAGTGTTTATCAATTCACTACAAGGGCACTACAATTTTCAAAAGCAAATACGATAGTACACCACAGTATTTTTTGTCTGAGTGTTCAATTTAACGGGACTTTTATTTTGACGGGTCTTCGGGAAGACGCTTGTTTGCAGATAGCTTCACTCAAACAGTAAAACGCTCGTAAAATAAACTCTCAGAGCAACTCTGACTGGAGATGAAGTTCATGTGTTCTCATCCTCATACAGTGCAGACGCAGACAAATACTCGACTATCACTCGTGTTGTATGTTAAACTGTGCACGTAATTCGCTCAGACACGCAGAACAGCCAGATGACATTTAAATAACAGGATTCCGCTCCGCATGTAGTTACATGGACTCAGTGCGATGCGCCATTGATTATTGTCACACACAACAAGCACCACCACGACAAACGCACTACACACAAACACACAGCTCTGTCTAATGCACATATTCTTATTATTCTACATATATGTCGCACTGTTGTTATTTGTTTTCAAGTTACTTGTCCAGTCGGGCAAGTAAAGTTATCTCTCACTTGCCCATAAAAAACATTCACTTGTCCCGGACAAGCGTTAATGTCGAGCCCTGAAATAGAACATTCAAAGCCAGTTTTAAACTTACTGTATATAAGTGCAGATGGAGTTTAGCTGCATGAATGTTAAGACATTATTTGCGTTAATATGTTTAGCTGCGGCAAGCTGTTTGTTTTGCTAATGAACAGGGGCGAAAACTGGGGTTAGTTTAGTTTTAAACGTCTCAAATCATTCGTGCTTAGGCTGAAAAATCTGTTACAGCAAACTAGCTCTCACGTTGTGTGTGTAATGTTATAACTTGTCAATTACAAGCGCTAAAATCCATTTAATTCCGCTGAGATCTGCAGTGGATTCCGTGGATTTTAGGTAAGCATACACGCACAACGTAAGCGCATTAGCTGTTTGCTGTGACTTATTTTTTTGTCTCCGGACGAATGATTTGAGACGTTTAAGACGAAACTAACCGCTGAGGAATTCAGGAATTATCATTTAGCTAAACCATTGCTATGGTGTGTTGTGTTGACACACCGGACAGAAATTATTCTGGTGAATGATGGACGTGAGAGTTTTTGCACCAATACCAGAAGAGCGATGGAGACGGCGAAGTTAGTGCACCTATCCTAAAGATGAAACCCCATCAAACTCGGACTGCTGAAGACAATGGAGTAAACCCCTGGCCATATTTAAGGAACCATTTCAGCTTCAAAACAGGATTATGGACGCTGTGCAAACTAGCATCTTATAAAAATATTTATGTGCAAGAATGTAGAGGTACAATAAGATAAATAATATTTGTTTAATTACTGCTCATACCCATGTTACATTGGTAACTAATAAGAAGTTTGGACAGTTTAGTAAAAGTCAAAACGGCAATGGTGCATGATGCTATATTTTAGGTGTTCAATCCCGTTTTGTAGACGCACGGTTCACTAATGTATCTGCACCACATTTACGCAGTGTGTATGGAACTGAACTGAACAACTTCTGCTTTAATGACATATTTAAACGTGCATCATATGTATCTCTCTTCTGTAAGCGCGGGGCAAGAAAGTCTCATGAATATGCTTACTATTTCATGTGTTTTGAAAAGCCTCACCAGCCCTGCCATAAAAAGGACTGTGTTGCCAGATCATATATTGTTGAAAAGAACAGCAAACAATGACAAGCCCAAAATAAACCTACACATCGACACATTTAATAAGGCAAAAAAACACTACGCGCAACTGTTCACTTTATTAACTATATAATGTATATGCAGCTTCATAAGAAAAGACTAAACAACAAATGCGAAGCTCCTAAAAATATGTAAACATGGCAACACTGCGAGAGCGCGCTGTGAAGCTCTGAACATAAACAAAACACAGCATCTCTGTCTGTGTTTTAGTTAAAATTGCCTCACTTAACCAGTCTTTGGTCGAAAACAGCAGATACGTAACAAACGGATTAAACTCTTGGGATTCATGTTTCTTGTTCACTGCGCAACGGCAAAAAAATTGCCATGGTAACGACCGGGTTACAACTGTCAATCATTACATTTATATGTGGTTTCACTACTGAAACTTAGCAGTGTGTACCATGCTCGACCTGATTTTGTCAAGTGGTTGATGTCCTCAGGACAACATATTTTGTTGACCTAAGGACAACATTTTTATTAATAAAACCTAAACCCACACCAAACCCCAACCCTACCATAACTTACCCCTAAAATCAGAGGGAAATGATAAGTGATAAACAATGGTCTAGAAGCACCTAATCCTGGTTGGAAGATTAAACTTAAAATAAACTGTAAACTTATTTCTGAAATCTGATTGGTTGATTTAAATGTTGTCCCAGGGTCAACATGATGTTGTCCTAAGCATATCAACCACTTGGCAAAAACAGGAGAGCCGTGTACCATTGATAATTTATTAAGAAAACAAGGCTTAAAATCTGTTTTAGGTCTTAATTTTGCTTCTGAAGAAAATGTATATTGATTTAATTATTGTTTAGTTAATATTTCTGCTATATGATTCTGTGATATTTCGGCAAAACAAGACAAAAAAATCTTTATTGGTTGCAGTGCACTTGTAACCTGTTTTAATATATAAAATTAGGCACTATGATGACTATTGTTGGTGTTGCACAAAACAGGAGAGGTCCCACTCCCTCTTTTAAAAAGTAACTAAGTAACTTTTACTTTGAGTAAATTTTAAACAAGCTACTTTTTACTTTTGCTTGAGTAGATTTTTTGACTGGTAATTTTACTTGTACTCAAGTACAATTTCATCAATTTTCAAGTAGTAGTACTTTTTCCACCTCTGAGTTTAATAAACATTTCTGTGTTTAATGGTACACTTGAGTATTGCGTTTTCCGTATTAACATTTTCACTTTTCTATTTCTCTTTTACCTTTCTTATTCTTCACTCTTGTGTGAAGACATTGTCTCACATTGTGACTATGTGTCTCCAAATCCCATTTGTCACTAGAACTCGTAAGTCTCACGTTGTAGGAAATGCAACCCTAAATATCTATGCTCTCTTTACATGTCCACAGCTTTTCCCATTGGTTTATGGAATTTTCAATCTGCTATAAACAGATTTATTACAGCTATAGCTAATCATTCTGATTTTAATCTTCTAGCTATTACTGAAACCTGGATCAAACCAGGGGACAGTACCACACCAGCTGCCCTTTCCAATAATTGTTTTCTCCCACACCCCTCGCACATCAGGAGGTGGTGGAGGAACTGGCCTACTCATCTCAAATGATTGGAATATAAAGTACTGCCACCTCTGTGTGACAACAACTCATTCGAATCACATGCTGTTCCAATCATGCCCCCGTTAAAATCACCTTGCAGTCATTTAAGGTGATTTCAACGTCCACCTTGAAAGATCACAGGCCCACGACTTCAACAACCTGATTGCATCGTTTGACCTCAACTGAACCCCAACTACAGCAACTCACAAATCAGGTAACCAATTAGATCTCGTATACACATGCTTCTGCACCACCCTGGTTATCGATGTTCTCCGTGAGCATCGCTCCAGGCTCAGGGCTGAGAGAAAGTGGCTCAAATCTAATGACCCCTCTGATCCTTATCAGTCTCTGCTCTCTTTATTCTGCAATAATGTCTTCACTGCTAAAACTCAATACTACCACTCTAAAATCAACAACTCACCTGACTCTCGTGCTCTCTTGAAAACCTTCTCCGCTCTTCTGTGTCTGCCTGCCCCCCTACCTTCGTCAGCTGATGATTTTGCTTTATTCTTTGTGGATAAAACTACAGCCATCAGCAATCAGTTCCATACACTGCCTCCACATGAACACATCCAAATTTCCAACACTCTCCCCAGTTTTCACTCCAGTCTGAAGCTGACGTTTCTAGATCCCATCTCCTTCAGGCTATTGCTCCATAAGTTGTCCCCTCTCACTCACATTATCAACTCTTCTCTCCATACTGGAACTGGAATGTAAGCAACTCAATCTATTGTAAATCATCTCAAGTTCTTACTCTAAATATACATCAGGGAATTGCCTGTTGTTAATAAGAAAAGTAACGTCGAACTGCAGAGAACATGCTTTCATAAAGACGAAGGGACAGCTTCATGTAAAGCAAAAGTTAATATCAACTGGAATTTTAAAAGTGGTCTCCGACATCTGAAAAGACTGCAGTGTTGGCTTTGTCCACTGAACGGGTAAAATGCCACTAAAGTGATATATATTAAGTCTTCGTTACATTTAGTCAAAAGTGAATAAAAGCGGCAGATAGAGTAAGGTGTTCAGGTGACATTTTATATGACTTGTAGAATGTAAGGTAGGCAATCTTTTTCATGCTATTTAAAGTTTTTGGCTAAACCAGGCGTGACAAGATACCCAACAAGCTACAATTAATTATTAGTAATGTTTTTTAACGTTTATTGTTTTTGCGTTTTGTGTGATGTCTGGTATAGACACGGTCATATGTTACTGAGTCATGGTGATGTACAGATACGCTCTTATGCCCTACATGTCAAATTTTGTCTGTGAGGAAAAATAGGCTGTTTTGGTGTGTGTCTCTTTAAATGCAAATGAGCTGCTGGACTCCACCCTCTTTCCAGCAGAAAGCGCAGGGCTGTGTGAGCCGGTGCTTCCAGTAACAAAAAAAAACCCACATTGTTTATATAAGTGAGAGTACACAATACAAACGCGTTATTTGTTTAAAAACTGAACACGCTGTTTTCTGAGTGAATGCACAAACGCGTTACGTCTTTATATCCGGCACATTACTCTTATAAGTGAAAGTTCACATGATAAACGTGCATTGCTCTCTGAACGAATGCACAAGCATGTTATGTCTTTACGACGTGCACATTGTTTTTATAACTCATACATGAGACAAACGCATCATATCTATAAAAACTGAAAACATGCTCTCTATAGATGCCTTTACTGTTAGTAAACATTGTGATGCATTTTTGTGGGCGGAGCTTAGGTGGAGGCAGAAAGATCCCTCCGACTGCATTACTAGTGCAAGGTAGCATGTTTTGTTTGCTTGCTAGAACGTTTTGTTTCCTTTTGTTTTCGACAATGACTAGAAATTAAATATTAAATATGTAAGGTCACTCACTGTCTAGGACCGCGATTGTTTTTGAAAAAGTTAACTTTAACGCAAGGAACCTGGCCGACCTGTACGCGCTTACTCAATGGATCCAGAGACAAATTGACAGGATTACCTCCAGTTAAGTGGCCTGACATCTACACCTACCAGACAGAGAAACCAAGAATGTAAAGTAAAGATAAACTGACAGCGTCTACATATATAGATCCCTGTGTGTACTAACAGTGGCAAACGTTAGCAAATGAACACTTGAACACAAACCTGACTGTGACGGTTCCAGTATAAGGTTCATAGTGGCTAATATAACGTTGCTTGTTTATTTGCCCTGAGGTGCAGCAGCTGGAGGCGATCCGGGAACCATTAGGGCCCAGTGTTTTCCGGGATTAAAAAGGACGGCTTCCGCTGCGGCTTGCTCTCTCTCCTTACACTCCATCCTCGAGCTCGGACCTGACGTTTGGCGACTAGCCGCTTGCCGCGTTTTGCAGCTACACATTACACTTCAACACTTACATTTTACTACACTGATTTTCTAACTGACTCCTATTCTCACTACACGCACCACATTACATTATTCATTTACACTGTCAACAGTAATATAAATATGAGTGGTTTTAATAAAATGTCCCAGAAATGGGCTTAAAAATGTGAACGCGTGCTCACCTCCTTGTTTTGTTGCGGCTTTACGAGCTGGCCGTAACATGACACATAACATGAGCCTTCTCACTGTTCCCTCTCCTTTTATCAGTGGTGGACAGTAACGAAGTAAATTTACCTGAGTACTGTACTTAAGTACACTTTTTGAGTATCTGTACTTTACTTGAGTATTATTTTTTCTGAGTACTTGTACTTTAACTTAACTACATTTGAAAGACAAATATCATACTTTTTACTCCACTACATTTATAAAAAGGTCCAAAGTAGAAAATGGTTTCTATGCAGCAGGTTTTCCGGTGTGCGTCATTTATCTTGCTTGCGATCTTCCAGGACCTTTTAATGTTGCCAAGTATTTCAGTTTTTCTAAACTCGCGGTTTTCCGGTGTCGTGCCGAAAACACACTCCCTGCCAGATTATGCACCCCCCCTCCCCACAATGGTTAGGGTGAGGATTAGGTGTTAGGGGAGGGGTTAGGATTAGGATTGGGTGTGGGTGTGGGGAAGGGTTAGAATTAGCCAATCGGACAGCGTGTTATTGAAGGGGGTGCAGAATCTGGCGGGGAGTGTGTTTTCGGCACAACACCGGCAAGCTTTTAATGTCCATTTAGCAAAAAATTAAGCAAATCTGGCAACTCTGGGATCTTCCCCGCTAAACTAATGTAAACGTAGGCGCTGCTACACCGTTGATAGCGCTCTAAAAAGGCAAATAGAACAGTAAAAGACGAAAAAGGCACATGATAAAGTGTGGTGTAATCATCTGTGGGTTACGATCAGACAAAGAACATAGAAACATCGTCATGAAAATGATCGGCATAACGGCTAAACGGTAAATAAGCATCACATACACCTTGAGCTACACGTGCGTGTTAACTTCTGATCTGCTGCTATATCATTTAAAGCAATTTGGAAAATGAATGATGTTTTTACTGAAGTAACTATAGTTGAAGTATTCCTCTTGAAATAAAAACAATAGAACCCTGCCCAAAATACAACATGAAATGTAATGGATTTAATGGTAATAATGGGAATTGTAATATGGATACTTGTTGTCTAGTTGTATGTGATGGATTCTATTGGTGGGATGGTACCCAAACACACTACAAAGAGGATTTTAATTTAAAAATCTCATTCTACTTCAAAAATTCATTGTTTTTTTCTGCAGGGATGGTATTTGCAGTAAATCCACAGTATCCACAAATTTACCATTTTCTATATATAGGAACCATACTCCAATTAATAATCTTTAGTAAAACCACAGCAACATACCATAGTTTCATTATACTAGCTATAGTTCATGTTTGTAGTTAAATTATGGTAATACAAATGATAATAAATCCAACAAACACATGGCTTCTACACTTTACTATTTACAAGAACCTTACTACTGACTGGTAAATTGCTGCTAAAACTGGTAAAGGGAATATACAAAATAAAAGAACACTGCTCATAAATACATATAGGCCTAGGGGTCTAATGAGGATAATTAGGCTAAATGATCATACAGGATTATATCTAAACTAAACATATATGTGCTAAACATATAAAGCTCTTAAAGGAGTTGCTCACTGCAAAATTTGCCCCCATTGACTTTCCATAGTAGGAATAAGAATTACTATGGAAAGTCAATGGGGGCAAATTTTGAAGTGAACTACTCCTTTAATACAACTGATACTGTGAGCTACTCAGTGTATTCAGTAGGTTGCTTCAGAGGCACAAGGTATACGACAATAAAACAATGCACAGCTGACATGAAGTAAATTTACTTTTAATACTTGAGTACTTTTAAAAGCACGTACTTCTGTACTTTTACTTAAGTAAGAATCTGTCTTTGCAACTTTTACTTGTAGTGGAGTAATATTTGACCAGTAGTATCTGTACTTTCACTCAAGTAAGGAAGTTGTGTACTTCGTCCACCACTGCCTTTTATACTAATGCACCTGTGACAACTAAAGAAAAAGAGATGACAAACAGTTTCCTTTGTTTAGTTTCTTTCCAATAGTTAACTGCTAGTTGTATAACTAACAAAGTTAGCTAGCATACCCTATGCGTTCAAAAGTTAACGCTACGTGAAAAATAACCTTGTTCCCCAGTTTCTGACGCGGGCATACGTGAGATATTTTTAGACACAAATCATAATCCACACCATCAAAAGACAGTAGTTTTTAATCTTAAGTGTTATGAATTGAAGCATATGATCAGTTCTGTTCAGTCCGCTCGTTTTATTGTGTTTAACTACAGCTGTCGTCAGTGTTTTTGTTTGGCAATGGCAGCAGGTGTGTGTTAAAATATCAAATTGGAGACTGTATTCTGTCGATTGTGGCACTAAACAACACAACAAGATGATATTTTTAAATCCTTATGTAGCCGAATCTGTGCTGGTTTGTTTTTGCCGCCTCCAGTTTTGCCTCCAGCTAATGCCGTGACGTAAGCGTGACGTCAGCCGTAAAGTGGTCTATAAGTGAATGCACAAACAATATTATAAAAACAGAAATCATGCTCTCTATGAGTGAATGCACAAATGCGTTATGTCTTTACAATGTGCACATTGTTTTTATAAGTGACAATACACAGGACACATGCATCATATCTATAAAAACTCAAAACATGCTCTCTATAAGTGAATGCACAAACGTGTTATGTCTTTACAAGGAGCACATTGCTCTTATAAGTAAAACTTCACATTTTAAACGTGTCATATCTATAAACTGAAAACATGCTCTCTATGAGTGAATGCACAAACGCGTTATGTCTTTACAAGGAGCACATTGCTCTTATAAGTGAAACTTCACATTTTAAATGCTTCATATCTATAAACTGAAAACATGCTCTCTATGAGTGAATGCACAAACTCGTTATGCCTTTACAATGTGCACATTGTTTTTATAAGTGACAATACACGGGAGGTCTATCCCTATAAAATATCCCTATATGTTAGGAGGTCTATCCCTATAAAAAGGGCCACGTGAGACTGGTTAGGGAGGTGCAAGCATGGCTGGCTGTGAGTGTTTGTTAGGCTCGGCCTCATGCTATCAGTAATTTTGAGGAACCCCATTGTGAGGAACCTCTTAGGTTCTACAGCTCTGAGTAACTTTGTATGTATTTTGGTGATGGTTGTACTTGTTTATATTGTGAATTGTATATTCTTATTTATGTCTTGTATATTTGTTTAGGGGGTTTTTCATTGATAACCTCGTTGATATTGAGATGGAAATTTCCTATGGACTACATTTACATTTAGTCATTTAGCGGACGTTTTTATCCAAAGCGACTTACAAAGAGTTTTAGGAGCAATAAGCGATATGTCATACAGCACCAATAATGCAATAGGTGCCAATACAAAGTTACTGGTTTCAACAAAAGCTAGACCACTACCCGTTGAGAGAAAGAGAGAAGAGAAGGTTAGTGTTTTTTTTTTCATTTGATTTGTCTGTCAAGTATTCACAAAAGAGATGGGTTTTAAGTAGTTTTTTGAATGTTGTGAGAGATGGGCTTGACCGGACAGAGTTAGGAAGAATGTTCCACCAGGAAGGAGTTGTGAATGAGAATGAGCGGGAAAGCGATTTACTGCCCTTATGGGAAGGCAGTACAAGACGCCGCTGGTTTGCTAAATGCAGGGATCTTGATGGGGTGTAGGAGTGTAGGAGGGTGTGAAAGTATGTCGGTGCAGATCCAGTGATAGTCCTGTAGGCAAGCATTAGTGACTTGAATCTGATACGGGCTTCAACCGGTAGCCAGTGGAGAGAGATGAAAAGGGGCGTCACATGAGCCCTTTTGGGCTGTTGGAAGATGAGGCGTGCTGCTGCGTTCTGAACCAGCTGGAGCTGTTTGATAGCCTTTGCAGGAAGACCAGCAAGGAGAGCATTGCAGAGTGTGACGCATGCTCAGTGAGATAGGGTCTAACCTTTCTAATGTTGAATAAGGCATATCAGCATGATCGCGTTGTTTTTGCAATGTGATCATTGAAGGACAGCTGTTCATCAAATATGACTCCGAGGTTCCTGGCTGTTTTGGAAGGAGTGACTGTGGTATTGCCAAGTTGGACGGTGAGATCGTGTTGCACCATGGAGTGTGCCGGAAACACGAGTAGTTCTGTCTTGGCCGGGTTCAGCTGGAGGTGATGCTCTTTCATCCAAGCCGAGATGTCCTCTAGGCAGGCTGTAATGCAAGCTGCTACAGTGGTATCATCTGGGTGAAACGAGATGTAGATCTGGGTGTCATCAGCATAACAGTGATACGAGAAGCCATGTGCCCGTATGATGGGTCCCAAGGATGTCGTGTAGATGGAAAAAAGCAGCGGTCCATGCACCGATCCCTGAGGGACCCCAGTGAACATGTGGTTCTTTTACCATCGACTATGGTTCTTTTACCATCGATCATGCTGATTCTTTGCTGGATTATACTTTTCCCTTTGGATTATTACAATACTGGATTTCTACGCTACGGATTGGTGAACTGCTAATCTTTATCTCAACTGTGTTTTTTGTTGGACTCATGAACTCTTGAACTGATACAAACTTATGTATGGACTGAAATGCTCAAAGTGATGATGGTTTAAAGTTTATTGGTGTTTGGTAGGGCTATCCACTGTTTATTGTTGAGTACACTTGACTGGATTGGATTGGATCCCCCTTTATTTAAATGATTGATGTATGTGGCTTAAAATAGTGACGTTACAGCTTTTATACTGTAAGTGAAAGTTCACACGATAAACGTGTCATATCTATAAAAACTGAAAACATGACTGATTTGAACTTTCTATTGTTGTTTCTAAAAACGGACATCCTGCTTAAACGTATGTGGTAAGACAAGAATATAATGTTAATGTAGCAAGGAAGGCGGGGACGAGAGCCGTGGGGCAGGAAGGCGGGGCCGGTGGCGTGAGTGATAATGAGTATCAGCTGTACGCGCACCGGTCCCGCATGCCTCACGGGGAGCTAGGGAGCATAAGAGTACGAGCGACGGGACTGCCGACGAGAGAGGACCGGGCCCGGAAATGTTAAGTTTTATTTATGTTTGTGTGGCCGGCAGTCGACCGTGAGGTGGCTGAGGTGGTTATTGTTTGTTTATTTTTTATTAAAGATTGGTAAATGATGCCGGTTCCCGCCTCCTTCCTTCTCTACATTGAACTTTGCTACATTGGTGCCGAAACCCGGGAGGAAGGAGGGACATGCTGTCGAAGAGCCCTCGCCGCCGAGCGGCCTCGCGGTGCTGAGGAGTTCGGGCAGCGCGGACGAGCGACGTCCGCCAGCAGCTGCCCGAGGCAGTGGTGCTGGAGCGAGAGGAATCGGTGGGGACGGAGAGCTCGCGGCCATGCTCCTGGGATGAGGTAGGATGGCGGCCATAGAGGGAGCGGAGGAGTTGCCGCCGTTGGCCGTGAGCCGGAATCCTGTTACCAACAGCCATGATGGTGAGGAACAGGAAACGTGGAACTTGATGCCGGTTGCCCTCAGCCAGAAGCCATCGCCGGCCGCCAGGAGGCGGAGGAGGATCGGGCCGTCCACCGAACGTCCAGCACCACAGCATAGCACCGCGAGGAAGAGCCTCTCGGCTGGCTGAGGACCGAGCGACGGCGTGTCGGGGAACCGGACTGTTTTTTTTCCCTCTCTCGTCCCTGTCGCTCGGGGTGCTCCCGGCTCCGTTCTCTCGTCTCGTCGGTGCGTACCCCCAGGCGCTGGGGCTCTCAAGGGGGGGCCCCCCGGAGGGAGTAAGCACAGGCGCGGTGGTACCCCCCGGCCTGTGAGGGGCGATGGGGGTATGTAGCGAGGAAGGCGGGACGAGAGCCGTGGGGCAGGAAGGCGGGGCCGGTGGCGTGAGTGATAATGAGTATCAGCTGTACGCGCACCGGTCCCGCATGCCTCACGGGGAGCTAGGGAGCATAAGAGGATGAGCGACAGGACTGCCGACGAGAGAGGACCGGGCCCGGAAATGTTAAGTTTTATTTATGTTTGTGTGGCTGGCAGTCGACCATGAGGTGGCTGCCGGCCTTTTACTTCCGTGTTATTGTTTGTTTATTTTTGATTAAAGATTGTTAAATGTTCGCCGGTTCCCGCCTCCTTCCTTCCCTACATTGAACTTTGCTACAGTTAAGCTTAAAGATAATGTTTATTCATCTCTGTCAATAAATATCTGCTTTAAATCCTCTATATTGTGTTGAAATCTTAGGTTATTTATGTAATTTACTTCAGTATCTAAATAAAATATCTGAGTGTGATGTTGATTGTGTGTTGCATTTTATTTATCATTATACTGTGCTTTATACATATTTGAATAGAGAATTACTCCAATTATGCATAAAATTTAATCTTTAACGCACAGATTAAATCACAAATTAATTTAATCCTCCATCAAAGGGATGATAATTGTTTAAATTCAATTTAAAAAACGTTTTTAACAACACGACTGTTTTGTCGTTAGGATGTGCTCGTCACGTCCTAGAAAAGTTATTTTGGACGTCGCTACGACAAATATCGTACATTCCAGCTATGTCTTCAGGAGGTTATCACCACGTCTCAGCAACGTCCAATGTAACGTCGTCACGACAAATATGGGAATCACAAAGTTACGTCTCTGGAACGTTATTTGGTACGTCGCTCCAATGAGTATGGTCCGGTGCAGATACGTCGTCACAACGTAACTGTGTTAACTAGGGCATCTTATCTATAAAAACTGAAAACATGCTCTCTATGAGTGAATGCACAAATGCCCTGTGTCTTTACAGCACATTGCTTTTATAAGTGACAATAGACGGGACAAACGCGTCATATGTTTAAAAACTGAAAACATGACCCATTATGAATCCAGCATTTTACTAACATTCTTTTTTGAAGCATCCCGGTGTAAAGTGACTTCACCTGATGTCTTCTGCACATTCCGTTGTGAAATAAAAAGAATCTACAGCGTCTTCAGAGGCTCAGATGTTGGGAGTAAATCAAGTCTTTTGTTTAGTCTTGCATCAACAAACAAACAAACAACAAAACACCTTGTTTGTTTACAAAACATTCTTGTATTTCACTGTAAGTAGCTAGTCCAGTGTGAAAACCATGCCGGACAGTGTACAACTCGATGAGGGCAGCAGGACTTAATCAATGTGATGTCAGTTTACTGAGAGAATGCCAACAGCTTGTTCAAGAGGACTTTTCAGGTTTATTGGGGATTTAAAAATAATTAATGGGTGGGTTTTTATCATTCTAGGGTGGTTCTGTACTCAAACTCCTGACACACAGTTATATTCAAACTTAAAAGTGCATTTTCTGGATTGGAGGCTCTTTAAAATGTATAAAAAACACCATATGAAAACTGTTTGAATAAATTGAAATTAATAGTGTTAATATGAAAATGGTTCTAAAGAGCTCTGCCAGGAGCGCTAAGAGCACTGCATCACTACATAAATAGACTAGCTAACTTTACCTTAAAAAGGACAGCAACTTAGTAAGTAGTTAAGCAAGTTTTACATTGTTTATCATGGGCATAGTCTCTGAACTTTTGATCACCACTTGTTTGTATGTTTCGCGATCCGGAGGCAGAAAACTTGGTGTGCTCAAACAGCAAGCTCCTCTATCTCACGATAACATTATAAAAAAAACTTTACATGCAGTAGTTTATACAGGACTGCCCAGAAATGTGCATTGATACATCTTCATTCTACATGTTATGCGGGTACTTTGATATGTGAACTCTTAACTGTCTTTGTAGTGCAATTTATATCACCTTCGCCAGCATGTCCTTAAACAAATTAAACTGCTTGCTACTATAAATCGCTCTTTTGATGAGCGATAAACAAGTACAATTTGCAAAGATATGTTCAGATTTGATAGACGAGATGTTATCAAATAATAATTTAATGAAAACCCAATTTTGACCAATAATTGACTTTCAATATTTTTTGATATTCCTGAAATCGTCCCAGCGACATCCGATGGGTTTTCACAGATCGCATCAAATATAAACAAGATTCACATCAGACTTGAAAAGATAGTTCACCCGAAAATAAAAATTCTCTCATCATTTACTTACCTTCAAGTTCCAAATCTATATAAATGTATTTGTTCTGATGAACACCGTGAAAGATATTTGGAAGAATGCTTATAACCAAACAGTTATTGGACCCTTGACTAGCAGGAAAAATCCTTGATAATTTTTTCTGGTTCAGTTACTAAGACGCCGCACTGGACATACAGTATTTTAACATGAACACTATTTAACTGCCGCAAACGAGTCAAGCCTTGGAGAGGAGGCCGAGCTCTATTGTCACTGCACTCACGTGCAGTATGTTTGTTTCTTGTTGTCGGAAAAAAGAGAGCGAGAACACGCAGCAGGTATTGATGCTGTGGGACATACGTATTTTAACCGTGTCAGATTTGTCAGTATCGTTACGTATTGAAATATCGATATTTTTGAAAACACTTACTAGATCCTTTTAAAACCTCAAGCTCTAAAGGCGTTGAAGTAGCATTTTTCCATGTTTAAGTGTTATAATCGGGTCCCCGGTGCATCTACCAACCTAGAAAACGAGAAAAATTAAAACCCAGAAACTTTGTTTTGGTGAGCCTTTTGTGAGACAATGAGCCAGTCAGATTTTGCTCCCCTTCTGATGTAGGATGGGGTTCTTATTATGATATCACCGCCCCTTAATCTGCATGTTTCCACCCACGGTGCTGCCACCATTTATGTTTTTACAAGCAACATATGTGTATCAGTTCTACACCTTGGCAAAAGTTTAGGCAAAGCATTCTAACCGTTCTGTTGTTTGCTGCACAGACAAGGACAGAACACTATTTAGAAGTCCCAGCCTCAGAGGAGAAAAGAGGGCAGTGGATTTATTTTATTTTCTATGGAAATCTCCCAGAAACATTAAGCAAAAGCCTGCTTGTGTGCGTTAATATCACTTCAAGCTTCACATTTGTCCTGTGTAATTTCACTTACGGAAAACAACGTTTATGTTTTTTAAACGCATGGCGTGTTGGTCTGCTCAGTTTTAAAAAAAAATGCATGGCGCGTTTGTTCAGGGTCCGTTCGCTTATCAAAAACAATGTGTTTGGTGTTTTAAGACTAGACACAGTCTTTTTCAATTGCTTTGTGACCTTCTTTCTAGATTTGAGCACATGCTCACACAGCCCTACGCTTTGTGCTGGAATGGGGGAGGAGACTAGCAACTCGGCTGCATTTAAAGACTACGTTTACACAATAAAAAACATATATATTAGTGTTTATATTTATATACCATATTTTAAAAACTTTTTAAAATATAAAATGTATGTTTATTTGCGAACAGTTAGTTTTTATGCTTAAGTTATGCATTTAAAAAACAGCGACATCTGCTGACAGACACAATGCTTCGTTGTCATAGGAACATGCCAGCTGAAGATAATGAGGAAATTATGTCGCTTCCTTTGCCAAGTCCATTCCAAACGTCTACATAATGGCATGTAAATACCCTGTTCACTCCAAAGTCTAAACTCCAAGCGCTCTGCCCTTCGAAGAGGAGTAGGGCATAGGAATGATTACTTCATTTGGAATTTTCCCTGTGACAGTTCGTGACGGTTCGGTACGAATATGCGTACCGTTAGACCCCTAGTGTTTATAGAAGTTTGCATATAAATAATATGTCTCTGCTGGTTGTAGTGGTGCAGTAAGTCTACTTTTTTGCTGGAGAAATGATAATAGGTATGTCACGCGGCACAAACATGCAGTATGGAGGCTGCCATTATTGTTTGGGGAATACTCTCGCATGCCTACAGACTGAACGCGTAATACGCATGCATATGAGGTCATCGTTTTTGGAAAACGCCACCCTCAGAGTTTACACGGAAACGATAATACCGTCGTTTTCAAAACTTGCACTTTGAAACCTGTTTTCAAAAGTTTGCATTTTCTGTCCCCCAAACGCCGTTTTCGTGTAAATGAACAGCCAAAACGCATAAAAAGTTTTCCATTTTTTGTTGAAAATGGTCTCGTGTAAACGACCTACTAAAACACACTAAAACAGTGTGTTTCTCCTCTTAGGCTTTAAACAACACAGTAAAACCTCAGGCATACCTTAAAACTAGTGCTGTCAATCGATTAAAAAAATGAATGTGATTTATCACAAATTAATCACAAAACATTAATGTTTTTAAATATTCTTTTACATTCTAATAATTTCTCATTTAATCTTCAAATTAATGTAGAAACAACAGATTTCTTTAACAGCATCATTTTATGAAAGTGTAGGAAACTTTTTCCTCGTCGAAGCAGAGACCAGGAGACGTTAGGATATCTTTCATACAGAAGTTCTCTTTATTGAGGACTCGCTGTGCATCGCTGTAGTGATCCAAGTCTGACTTTTAGTTCAGCACAGTAGAGTTTTATACCTTTCAAGGGGGCGGGATACATAAAGGTGGATATGATTTACATAAAGCATGCAAATGCAATACAGGAATCAGCCCGTTACCGCAATTGACCCAGCCAAGGTCTCATCAGCATAACAGTGTCATTCAAATGCATAGGTGCTAATCCAATTAGCCTGACAGTATTGCCCATACCTTCACATTATCATAGAGACAAAGGCTTAGCTGTGCCTTGAGCTTAGCATTCACCTTTAACTTGGGACCCTGCCCAATGGTCAGGAAGTGCATAAAGACAAAAGACAAAACCTGGGCTACCTGACTTGATCTTCTTAGAATGTCATCATCTTTACCTCAAAATGTGAAACATAATGTACATAACTTTAACCTAGATATAAAATTGTATAAATTTGTAATCCCACAAAAGTCAACATTCTTATATTACTACTGTAACTGATGTACACGAATAAGAGCGTGATTATATTATGTAACCTAGACAAAGGATGACAAAACAAACGGATCCTGCGTTAATTGCGTTAATCAGACGAATAAATCGGAAAAAAAATAACCGCATGCATTAACGCGTTAATGTTGACAGCCCTAATTAAAACAGACTTCATGTGTGTTAATAGTCTAAATGTGAAGTGTCCACTCAAGTCTTTGAAATGTGTCTAAGAAGAAAAGTCCATAAACAGCAACTCCACAATCCAGCAATCGTCTTGAGATGGGTCTCAAGACCATTTTTTATGGTCTTCGACTTGTCTCGACTGACAGTCTCGACTGTCTTTTGTCCTGTCTTGATCTCAGACTTAGTGGTCTCAGGAGTTATTTCAATACCACACTGTGGGAATGACACTAAATTTACTGGTACATTGTCTGATTTAACAATCGACAGGCAATGTCCACTAGTCGTCAGTATCCACAGGCGTGTTGCTTGTGTAACCAAGACAAGAGCCAAAGAAGAAGCAGCTTGTTGTGTACGTTGATGGAGAAGCATTAGGATTGATAGCGGCAAGTAAACAGTAACCGTTTTTGCAGCTTGAGTTGTTAAATACAGAAGAACAAATAATTGACTTAGATATTTCTTTCAGAAATTCGTGTTAAGTAAATGAGTAAATGCAACATTATTGACGTTAGTTTTTTTTACCTGAATGAGGGGTTTAGGCCATAAGGTGAACTAGGAAGAAGTGGCTAGAGATTGATTTTCATTCCCACGCCTGAGCACTACTTTTTAAATGCATAGACAACACCCTTTTGGACTTTATGTTAAAAGTTCTCCGCAAAATATCCTGCAGTTTTTTGTCAAGATCCATAACTGTGTATAATTGTGAATACAAAAAAAATGAAAATCTTATGCTGCTTATAACTTTATTTATATTCATTTTAGCAACACAAAATCTCTCTCAAACTGACCTTTATAAATGTACCTAAACATTTGAGAAAGGTTTTGTTGCATTAAATATTCAAGTGTGAATGTAGACCATAAAATATGGCAAATTTGTAGAAAAGATGCTTCAACTTCATGGATTGGCACCAAACAAAATTAAACATACACATTGTAGTTTTAGCAAAACTGTGATTTATTATACATAAAAATGTTCAGTATGTACTGTGTAATCACAGAAACATAAAGAAGCAGCACACTTTGGCCCAAGTTGGCTGAAATGACTCAAAATGCGACCACACCCCCCTTAATTATGAATAATGCCAAAAATGAACAGACAGATTCCACAACAGATTAATTACAACTGAAAATCATCTTAAAATAATGCACAGCACATCTTTACTCATCAGTATCATCCCTATCACTATCATCGGAGCCATCATCCCATGTTGCTCTTTCCTCTGTTTCCTTTGAAACGTTTGCACAATTTTGGCACCAACAAAAATCAGTACAAGACAGTCTTGCAGATGTAACCGGTACTACTCACCCACTCTGCGCGGGCCTCGAACCAACGTCGGTCCGGATGGGAGACGGGCGCTCTAACGAGGAGGCTAAAGACCGCAGTCTCTAGCGTCTGTCACTAGAAAGCGTCTCTGTTGGTCGGGGAGTGAGGTTTTACACACTGCACAGCTCTTCACTAGCTGGCCTCCGTTACACTCACTCCCCTAAACCTCACTCCCATCCGGGTCACGGCACCAATGTAACCGGTCCCACTTGCACCGCTCTGCACGGGCCTCGAACCGGAGACGGTCCGGATGGGAGACGGGCGCTCTAACTAGGAGGCTAAAGGCCACAGTCTCTAGCGTCTGTCGCTAGAGCGTCTCTGTTGGTCGGGGAGTGAGGTTTTACACACTGCACAGTGTCACTAGCTGGCCTCCGTTACACAGACTTACAAGAACATCTTCCATTCTCACATTTGCCTTGCTTGCAACTGCAGTGGACTACCTGCAACACACATTCAGGGGCAGGATTTCTAGTCATCCAGGTCACTGTTAACTCCCCATCCTCGAGGTGCCATCCATTGCCAACAGGTGAAGGGGCACACATTATACCTTTCAGAGAATGTCTCATTATGGCTGCTTGGTAGTTTGCCCTTTTGCAGTGTTGGTGCAGGGCATAACGTGTCGGGGGCATGGATAGTTCTGGCAAAGCCGATGATGCCATGCAGAATGCTTTGTATCTTGCATCGTTCACATTTTCGGCAGATGGCTGGCCATAGAGGTGGCACACATATTTGCAAAGTATGTCAAAGGTAGACTGGTCCAGGTTAAAACTTCTACCCAGGTTTGTAAATGCATTCAGGTATTCCTCTTTCTTTTGCCTTTGCCATAAAAGGCACTTGTAGAGTCACAACCTGAGAAGGTATGGATCCCAATTAGTGCCAAACACACACTGGTGCCAAGAGCTGATGACACCTTAGCTAAATCAATGATCCTTGTTTTGTTGCCAACCCCTGTGAAAAAAAACAACCTACATGGTAAATCTGGCTGCAGACTTGAAGCAATCACTGCCACATCAGTATCAGGGCTCTCGATGACTATAGTTTGATGGTTATGTGCAGCATGTTGTGCATGTAAAAACAACCTGGTGTCACATTCCTCATGATCACATGTCAGATCTTCAACAGCACTGAGAGTCTGTATACCCTGCATTACTGTCACACAGTGACACTGGTCTCCATGTGCTATGTACAAGATTAAGTCCTTGCCCACAGTGGTAAGATCCGCATCACGCCACACAACATAGAGGAATTCTGCCAGTGTCACTTTGTTTGTTCCATCTGATAGAAACTTCTTCCAATTGTGTTGGTGTCTTCTGATCCCGTCCATAAATTTTCAACAGCTCTACGTGACGTTCTAAATTTTTAATACTCATTTCCGGATATTGGTCAATCACAAAGTCTATCCGTGTACAGTTGTGCTTCAGAGCAAGCTTGACAATGTACTGTAGTATGGTGTCGGCGAGCTCTCCAAAGGTACTTGGTGTGGACCGAATGGCTTGAATGACCACCATTCCATCGAAGAGAACAGCTCCACCTGCTGGAACTTTGTCAACTAAACACTCTCCACCTTTGGTTTCTAATAAATCCATAAGAGCTGATTTGTTTGTTTTAGCAAGTGAACCATCAGCACTGGCTAAAGGATATGACACAGTTCCCAAGGAGTAGGACAGAATTTCCCGAAGCTCTATCTTTCTACTTTGACCTATGACGAGTAGTCTGGAGAATAGCTTCTTGTCGGCACGCAGAATCAATTCCTTGCCTGCTGCCGGTTTCTTCTTTGTCTTTGCTTGGTCACTGAAGGTCTTTAGTTTTTGTGTTTTGATGGGAGCAAATATATCAACTGATGTTGATAACAGTCTTTGGTCCATAAACTCTCTGAGAGCATTTTCACCCTTTCCAGGAGCTGTGAGCAAATCCCACATGATTTCTTCAGCTGCGACTGTCCCAGAGCTAAGACACACAATGCCATATTGGTGTGTGTCAAAAGGATTCAGCATGCAATCTAGGGTGGAAATTATTCTGGTCACAGCCTTTTCATCAGCATGAAATCGTGTACTGTCAAGGTCTTTACGTTTCCTTAAATCAGGAGATTTACCTGCCATTGCCTCACATTGTCTTGCTATGGCAGCCCTTTCATGTTGCGACAATATCCAGCGATATACTGCAGCTCGATTCTGTGTTATCCCTGTCCAACCACCCTTTGTCTTGGAATCTCTGTTGCATGTTTGCTCAATGGCAATCGAGGCAAATCCATGGACACTTTGACATTGGACAGTCCACTGGCCTTTAACACTGAGCTCACTGTGGCAAGAAGGATGTGTGAGGGGCAAATTGACCATTTCCAGCCAGTATGAATGTAAATACCTAGCATAATTTACACGATCGTAAGCAAAAAACCACGGCATCATCAAGCGCACTGTTGACAGGTGAAGCTGCCAGCCTGATTCTCGTGTTGCTCTCACAAATAGAAGGAGTATCTGTACCATGTCGATGTACGAACTCCAGAAGGCAAACGTTGGGTTTTCTGCACTTCTTCTTTTTACAAAGTCTACATATTTTGAACACATTTTGTCAAATTTTTCATTTGCACACAAAACATCCATAGTTCTGTCCTGGAATGCACATTTGATCTCATTGATGACATCCATACACTCATACATCTCTGGTGGCAAGGAGTCTAAGAAGGTGAGAAATGATGCGTTGCAGACTCTCATACAGAAGTTTGTGTGCCCTCATGCTGCGGTTGTAGTGATGACCACTGATCACTCCGCTGATGGATCCTGGGGCAACAACTTCGGACTCGATGAGTATGTCTTGTAGTCCTTCATCTCCAAATATTTAGCCTAGAACGCCCAGGTAGGACATGCAGGTGTGAAATTCACCTAGTCTAATCACTATACGCTGAGTAAGGTTATTGTCTTTCCAGCGGATTTGCTGAGCTTTGGCATATACTGTATAGCTTGGTCAAAAACTAACACTACAGTATATGGTCCAATTCTAGCTGATCAGCAATTTGGACACTTCGCTTCAGAATTGTGTTTACTGTTGACATCTCTGTCGGTGAAGCCTCAATGACTGGAAGATAATACAGTGCTGACTTTTGCAGAGTGCCATCACCTTGAAGCAATGTATGGAAACCTGTCCAGCTTGGGATTGTACAACTTTCAGCATGTATGGACTTTAAAAAAACATATGCCAGTTCAGTTTGTGCAGCAGACATCGTGTTCAATTTGTATGTATCTACCTGTAATGGAACACTTTCATGATGAAACAAGTTCTGTGGTCCTTGTATTTTAGACTGATGGTACTGTTCGATAGGGATGCAAGGGGGTGCTTTGAATGAGGAAACTCCCTTCTGTAGTGGTTGTCTGTTTGTTGTTGACACAGGTTGAACTACAGAAATTTGCAGCATAATACCATTTATGTGGTGAGTAGTTCCACGACCTGATAGTGTCTCCTCCCCAAAGTCAATATTGTCCCACACAAGTATTGTAGGAACCTTCTTTGAGAATCCCTTTGGTATTTTGTCTCTGCCCTCTACTAGTTGAAGTTGTGGCAAGGCTACTGTCTAGACTGACAACTGTGTCCCATGATGCACAATGTCCTAGTCTATTTAGAAGTGACACAATTTGTGATGAACCTGTTAAATGGCGAACGGTTAGACCCAAGACACAATGATTTGGGTGTCTGCCTCCGGCCCTTGGTTGCGAGATACGCAATGTCTTGACAAATAGATATTACTTTTAGATTCAAATCATCTGTAATAGCAACATAATGGGCCAGTGTTGGTTCCTCAATTGCACCAATAATCCAGGAAATCAGATTGTACAGTTCGATTGGCACAACAGATTTTGCTTCACTCACATTTAAATCATCTGACGTGGGTGGCCATGGACATGTCATACCAGGAGAGTCATATAGAAGCATCTTTAAAATCAATGCTGCACTATACAATGTCCTTGTGTCTTCTGTAGAATTGATGGAGGCCATTGAGGTTTGTCTTTGCGGACCAGCTGTTGTACTTGGCATGTTTTAACTGTCACTTTGGCTAGTTACCTCAGTTGACTCTGTTGTTTCTGTACCTGATGGATGAGGGAGCCTGTCGATCATCTTATCTGCAGACAGTGTCTCGACAAAAACCAGCTCACTGATGTTGCACTTGTTGGGCGAGTGAAACACCAGCTGGGGGAAATCACGGATCAACCTCCTCTTCAATTTATCCTACCTGAAACAAAGATACAGCGAAATATGATCACAATGGTATAAAGATATATTTACACTGAAAACAATTGAGTTAAAATACAGTGTGTATGAGCTTCAACACTTTATAAAATATGATTATGGTTGTCATTTTTATAAATTAAAATTTTGTAATAAAATATAAAAATGTTGCAGAAACATTATTTCCAAAGCTGCATTTAAAAGAAACTTATTTTACTATTTAAATTACCTGTAGTTTGAAGCATCAAGATCTTCATGTTTTTTCTTAAGATTTAAAAAGATCCTCCTTAGCTGCATCATTGTCAGCACCTCTTGATTTACAATTATTCTATGACAGATGATCCTCTCACAGAATATCTTGTAGCTGGAATCGAAGGTTGGCTCATTTCTGAAAACAAAACAGAAAAAAAAGATATATTACTTTATGTGCTATAACTATTTCACAATTACTTCTATTTTAGATATAAAACATAATAATTGTTAATAAAACATTACTTGTTCATTCACCCTTTACAAACCACTACACAGTTGATCATATTGAATTAATTATTGAGTTGTGCAGTCAAAACGGTGTTTACAGACAAATATACAGACTATGCAGATGGTCAATGTTTTACCTTTGAAATGTACTACCATTTTTAATTATCATTTGATAATGCAATATAATAACTCACTGTTCTTCTAAGGTCCCAGTAACTGTTGCAGTAGACTTTGTCAAGAACCTGGTGTACTGTCTGTAACTGGACTTGTGGTATCGCACCTCCAGAGACACACAGTCTTTGTCTTGAATATTCACAAGAATGCTAGTGTCTTCCTTAATCTCAGCAGCTTTCAGCAACTGGCCTGTAAATAAATATTATATAATTATATATATTATGAAACAAATTTGTAAATAAAAACCATTATATAAAACTGTGTTAACCGTTAAACAATATTGATTGTTCTGGCTGTAGCTATATGCAAAACAATGAAAATCTGTAAACATTAAATAAATTACCTAATTGTAATTAAAATTTTGCCACGGTATCCAACATATAGCATAAAACGTCAAAGCTAAAACGTGTGCGTGCGTGTACCCACCTGCTGACAACGTTTCTGCCTGTGAAAGATGTCCTTCTGGCGTTTGCCTGCCACAGTAATGTACTTGTCCGTTTTCTTACAAATTATGCACAAGGCAGGAAGCACAGGACCTGCACAAGCTACTGGCAGGCTCATCCTGGACCTAAGTTTCTTTTTAGGACATTCAGTTGTTGAAGTACTACTACTCGATGACACAGACTGATCTTTGTGAGCATCTTGAACTTCTTGAACTGTTTCTGCTATTTTCTGATTGTCACCGTGCAAAACAAGCTACCGTTTGATGCTATTTCTGTATGTAGCCCATCGTTTGCATGTAAAATCCTTTCTTTATGGACGTGAGATGCATATAGCATTGTTTATAATCCTTTTTACGGAATTTTGAAGGAGGTCTGGCCGTAATTTCCTCTTCTTCGCTACTCGAGATTGATAACAAGGGAACAGACATATTGGACTGTCGTTCCAAATAGTGGTCACCTCATTGGCCGTGCTTCCTACACATGACGTGACGCCTAATCACTCATGATCAAAATATGATTACGCGAGGAAGGAACTATTGCCGACTTTGAACACTAATAAAAAATAAACTGCAGGGTTATACATGGAGAACTTTTATTTTCTCGCTCAAAAACAATAGCTCTTTTTATTGGAATGAAAATAATTTAGTGCCCCATATATGGGAACGGGATTAAATGAAAAACGGTTTCACTTTACGGCCTAGTTCAAGCAGACCAATCACAGCGTTTGCGGTCCGCATCGAATTGAAGCGTTGTTACATTTTTGGAGAGGTGCGCATCAGGTTATCAAATATTACATTAAAGTATGCCTATATTATTAATAATGGCAAAATAACTTATTTACCACAGGAAATAGATGGTCTGAGAGACTGACAGAATTTGACACCATGCTTCCATTACTTTAAGCATTCCTTGCTCACTGCCACCCCTGGTTTCTTTCATTCATGAATTTATTTACTTTCAGTATGAAACCAATTTTCAATTAAGGACATCTCCAGCTGTAAGTGCGAGTGAAACCTGCTTCAATTTAAATAAAGTCAAGGGAGCTACAGTATATTGTCATTCTGATATCTGGGGACATACAGAGGAACAAAATGTCATGTGTCACAGGACCACTGTGTTATACATAACTAGGGATTTTTAAGGTCCTACTTTGGTTTATGGAGTGTCCAACAACAAGTTGTAAAAACACTATTATTTCGTAATACTAGGCAGTTATTCTTACCTTACTTCTTGACTGACTCTCAAATGATTTGTTCCCGGATTCATCTGTCTAATCCCCTCCTTTCTTTGTGATTGTGAATCGGACTAGGGATGACTCGTTTGCGTGATTCAGAGTCGACTCCATTTTTTCCAAGCCAATAACTTTGTTATTCATTCATCTTTGGATTTACAACTTGGCAGACTGCTTACTTTCAAACACATCAACAGTACACACTGCATGAAATGTAATTTTCATGATCTCATGTTATATACTCTTTAACATTATGAACTTACACATTTAATATATAAACTTACACATGTGTAAGTAAATTTGAGCTTTACATAAATTGTTTACATACATACGTTTTGAACTAAATATAAATGTCTAAAACTATTAGCTTAACTGGGTCTAAACTATGAGCTAAAAAATTATTTAATAATCTAATAGCGTGCTCACACTAGCACACTAGCATAGTTATCCGAACCACGCTCGAGCCCACCTCTTCCAAGCGGGCCAGGGCATGGTTGGGAGCGTTCACACAAGTCAATCAAACCAGGCTTTATGTAGGCAAAAGCCCCGGCACGGTTCGATTAGGATGTGTGAGCAGGCCCCAAGTACACATTTGCCTGCAAATTACACCTAGTTGAAACATACGCATTGTAGAGTCTGTTGCATATACACTTATTCAGTGCAGCTTTCTATCAGAATGCTCAGCATCTTTACACTGTACAAAACTCTATGTGGTTTGTTTGCAGGATCTGTTGTCTCATATGTTGCATGTGGACCCTCATCAGCGATACTCAGCGGAACAAGTACTAAAGCACATGTGGATTGCCTGCCGGGAACAAAACCCACACTTCCAGCTCACGCGCCATGAAGCACCTCATTTAGTTAAGGTACATTACACATAACAGCACATATTATTTATTTAAGGTACATTACACATAACAGCACACATTATTTATTTTTGAGTTTACAGGAATAATCATTGTGTGACTGTCTTCTGTAGGGAGCGATGGCGGCCACCTACTCTGCACTGAATTACAAATCCTGTAAGCCAATTCTCGAACCTGTAGCCGCCTCAAGTCTTGCTCAGCGCAGAAACATGAAAAAGCTGACATCTACAGATATGACGTGAACAAAATAATTTCCAGCTCACTGTGTCCCCCTCCAGATGGCCCCACATCCATCTTAATGTATCACTATATTCCTCGAGTCCTAATACACAATGCTTCAGGGAGTAAGGAAACAATTCAAACTGTTTTTGTTGTCTCTCTGGTAAAGTAAAAAAGCACCAGCTCTGTCCCTCAAGTGTTTTGCATGTTGGAATGTTCTTCCCTCTTCACTAAATAAAACTGTGTGAATGTTTGGGTGAGTCTTACAAGGTGTCTGTCATATTTTAGCCTAAGTTAAAGAGAAATGTTAAAAAAAGTACAGTTAAGTATATTCACCCCCCCATTCTCATTACCGCTTTATATCGTATCATATGGTATTACTGTATTGTACTCATTATTGTATTACAGTATTAAAAGGTCAGATAAAGTTTAATTAATTGAAATTTGAGCTTGAATTGAAATTCTCTAAATATCTTTGAAAAATGACGTTGTTGCATTACAATAATAAGAATGCTTTGTTGCATTTTTGTAGATTTATTTTATGAACACATGTTTTTTTTACATTGATTTGATTTTGACAATGCAACTGTGTTGTATTACAGTGGGCTACTGCTAAGAAAAAGAAATACTCCTAGCTTTCAATAAACTAATGTCACAATGCAAGAAATCGTAATGGTGCCAGTTTTGATTTTGGGGGAGATGTGACCCAGGCATTTCATAATCGTTTTCAGAAGATTCACCCGTTATTGATTCAAGTCAGTTGGTGTCCTGTCAGAGGAATCATGCTAGTGTTACCTGGTTTATGTCTAACATGTCAATCAGAAAAGTGCTTTGTGTTACAGTACATGTTTCTATAGCTTTATGTAAATAAATCCTCTATTGTGTTTGTGTGGATCAATGAGCACATTTGCACTGAGGTCGTTGCTTCTGTGAAACGTTTCCTCTTTCTCTGTCTCATTCTCTTGTCTCTAAACCATTTTCTGACTTTTGTTGAATAGAAAGTACATGAGTGAACGGTAAAGAAATAAAGTTATATTTATATATTCTGAAGAGTTGAATGAATGTACATAAGATTGAAACCATAAATAGGGCTAGACGGGGAAGATCTCTTTCCTCCAGAAAAGGGGAAATATTCCATAAAAATATTTAAAGACATTGTGGAAATTGTATTTATTTCATTTGTTTTTAAAATATTTTTCTTTCTAGTTATTGTACATATTACTGACATTAAAGAACATTATTGACATGATTTTTCTGTGTGTGCTTTTTGTCAAGTATCCAAGAAAAATATATTTCTGAAAAGTAATTGCAGGAATAGAATTTCAAGTGCAATGGCAATTCTTTTGAATTTGTCAGACAGGATTTTTTCACAAACAAACCTGCAAGAATTGCCTCAAACTCTGTGTACAATATCTAGAGTTTTTTAACATACTGACTGACCCAGCTAGCCAAAATACTTGGCTGTAACGTAACGTCAGCCTAAACTAATGACTAAACGTACGTTGCGGCGACCAGAAAAGTGAAATTCCTGGATTTGTCACCTCGACAAAACCTTGTAATGTAATTTGCCTCCACATCATGACAACGTAATGGATTAAAAGTTTTGTGTTGGTAACCAGTTAGTTCTTTGGGTGGACATGCAATACAAGTAATTTAACTTGTCCTTATTTGCCCATAACTGTTTTTGAGATTTTTTTAGTGACCTGAATGACAGACTTAGAGTTGGAATATGTTACAAGTACAACTCAACTCAACTTTATTTATATAGCGCTTTTTACAATTTTCATTGTTACAAAGCAGCTGTACATGAGACATATTGACTATAAGCAAAACAATTAAAGTTGTACCTGTAAAAACAAGAAAAAGGTGAAAACACAGAAGACAGACATACCTACATACAAAACACTCCACACACACATAGACATAGACACACACACGCACACACACAAACAAGTACGCACACACAGTGAGAGCAAACATTTAATATAAAGGAGAGAGAAGCACAGGTCAAATATAACAGACTATAAATTCCTATATGCAATATTAATTAAGTAAAACTTTAAAATTCTAAGCAGCCCCCCCAGCCAGGCAAATAGTGCAAAAGAACAGTATGCAAACGGTGGCGAGGAATCCAAAACTCTAATCGAGAAAAAAAAAAACTCAGAAGAACCCAGGCCCAACCAGGCGATTCCATTTCCCCTCTGGCAAAAGCTGCTGCCTCTGCACAAGCTCCACAGAGCTTGCACAACAAGGCTAAAAAAAAAAATAAACTTACTAATAAGGTAAATTATAGTTTTAAGATTATCATTAATAATCTAATAGCATTTGAAATTTTGTGGTGAAGATGTGTCAGGTGACTGCGTCCTTCTTTATCCAGCTTTATCATCTCAGCTCTTGTTAGGTCGCCGCTTCCCATTCTCCGCTCTACCATCAGGTCTGGCCATGAACTGCATCCTGCTCACTGTGGTAACCTTGGAACAACGAGACTGGCTGAGTAGAGTACTGTTCTGCACTCTTTGATGCAACAAGTACATCAGTTGTGTTTTTGGTTCCGGTTGATCTAACTAATGCAGCCTAAACCCTCAGAGGATTTATATTATGGAAGTGTAGTGTATGCAAGATTAAAAAGATGCGTCTTTAGTCTAGATTTAAACTGACAGAGTGTGTCTGCCTCCCGGACAGTGCAGGGAAGACTATTCCAAAGTTTAGGCGCTAGATAGGAGAAGGATCTACCACCTGCACCTGATTTTGAAATTCTAGGTATTACCAACTGACAGGACGCCTGAGAGCGCAATGCACGTGAAGGACTGTAATACAAAAGGAGTTCATTCAAGTACTGAGGAGCTAAACCATGTAAGGCTTTATAGGTAATAAGCAAGATTTTAAAGTTAACGCGATGCTTTATAGGTAACCAGTGCAAGGTTGACAGAACCGGGCTAATATGTTCATACATTTTTGTAAGTGTAAGAAATAGAGCTGCCACGTTTTGGACCAATTGGAATTTTTGTAATAAGCCTGCAGGGAAACCACCTAACAGTGCATTACAGTAATCTAGTCTTGATGTCATGAATGCATGAATTAACTTCTCTGCATCTGACATTGACAGCATATGACGTAGTTTAGATATATTCTTAAAATGGAAAAACACAATTTTACAGGTGTTGGCGACGTGGCTCTCAAATGACAGATTACTATCGAATAGAACGCCAAGATTCTTTGCTGACGACGAGGGTTTTATGGAACATCTGTCAATAGTTAAGCAGTATTCTTGATTGTTACGTATAGCAGTTTTCGGTCCAATAAGTAACACTTCTGTTTTGTCCGAGATCAGTAATAAAAAGTTGTTACTCATCCAGTTTTTTATATCGACTATGCACTTCATTATTCAATGGAAGTGCTACCTCTATCTCCTAGAGGTAGCATGTATAATGCGAAAAGCAGAGGCCCTAAGACTGATCCCTGTGGTACACCGTACTGGACTTGCGATTTGCGTGACACCTCATTGTTTATTGCTATAAATTGAAATAAATAAGATTTAAACCATTTCAAAGCTATTCCTCTAATGCCGACGTAATTTTCGAGTCTATGTAGGAGTGTGCTGTGGTCAATGGTATCGAATGCAGCACTAAGGTCTAGCAGCACCAATAACAAGATACAACCTCAGTCAGATGCCAATAGCAGATCATTTGTAACTCTGATCAAAGCAGTCTCTGTACTGTGACATGCTCTAAATCCAGACTGGAATTCTTCATTGATGTCATTCCTTTGGAGGAAGGAGCATAATTGAGTTGAAACTACTTTTTCCAGAAATTTAGATATGAAAGGTAGATTCGATATAGGCCTGTAGTTCCATAGTTCTCTAGGGTCGAGTTGGGGTTTTTTGACAAGGGGCCTTATAACAGCCACCTTATATTCTTTAGGCACATGTCCTAATGTCAGAGATGAGTTAATAATACTTAGAAGAGGATCTATAATTTCTGGGAGCATCTCTTTCAGTAGATTTGTAGGTATAGGTTCTAGCATGCATGTTGTTGATTTAGATGATCTAATGATTTTAGACAGCTCATCGTGGTCTACGGTATAAAATAATTGCATTTTCTCCTTAAGGGCGCTGTAGTTAGAGTGCATGAAAGTGCATGAAAGTACATAAAAAACGTTGTTTTAGGTTTTATTTAATTTAATATGATTGTTTTTAAGGTATTAAACAGCACTGGTGGCGGTTAAGAGTAACCACGACAACCTGGACATATCACAACAATCACAATACACAAGTAAAAATATTGTATGTCTGAAGTGTTTTTGTTAAAATGTATGATTCTGTAATTATTTTGTACCTGTTTTAAATCATACGCAATATATGTTGTGTTTTAAATAACTGCTATGTAAAGTTTCTGGAAAACATTTTGTTGATCATTTGAATGTTTCTAAACATATTTGTGTACTTGTGAGATACGATCGTATGTCCTGTCAGATGCATTTCTGCTGTGCACGCTGTGAAAATCCAAGATTGGGGAGAGGGGGCCAAGATCAAAGAAGCAGGTCACAGTTGGAAAAGGTCATCAACCATCAGTACTTCTTCCTGCTCACCCTCCAACCACCCACAGTTGTAGTCAATGATGGCTTAATAAAGATCACCATAAAACTCAGCTTCACTCTGTTTGGATTATTTTGGGTCCACACTCAGGCAGAACAGGGAGCTGAGGCACAGCGAGGCCTAGAATGAAAGAGGCTGAGGGGTTAAAAGGAGCTTACCAGGCAACCCCGTTCTAGTGTCTTTGCCTGTCTTCTCTATCTTTCCTGTTGAGGTGGCCTAGACATTGTCAGGGTTCTGGTAGATGGAGAGCACACCACGGAAGTAGATAAGAAAAAAGGAGTTTATTTCAAAAACAGGAAAATCCAAAAACAGGTGAGTATTTCAAAAACAGGTATATCCAAAAGCAGGTAAGTATTTCCAAAACAGGTATATCCAAAAACAGGTATGTATTTCAAAAACAGGTATATAAAAAAAAAAAAAAAAAATACAAAAACAGGTATGTATTTCAAAAACAGGTATATCCAAAAGCAGGTAAGTATTTCCAAAACAGGTATATCCAAAAACAGGTATGTATTTCAAAAACAGGTATATCCAAAAACAGGTAAGTATTTCCAAAACAGGTATATCCAAAAACAGGTATGTATTTCAAAAAACAGGTATATCCAAAAGCAGGTAAGTATTTCCAAAACAGGTATATCCAAAAACAGGTATGTATTTCAAAAACAGGTATATCCAAAAGACGGTAAGTATTTCCAAAACAGGTATATCCAAAAACAGGTATGTATTTCAAAAACAGGTATATCCAAAAAAAGGTAAGTATTTCCAAAACAGGTATATCCAAAAACAGGTATGTATTTCAAAAACAGGTATATCCAAAAAAAGGTAAGTATTTCCAAAACAGGTATATCCAAAAACAGGTATGTATTTCAAAAACAGGTATATCCAAAAAAAGGTAAGTATTTCCAAAACAGGTATATCCAAAAACAGGTATGTATTTCAAAAACAGGTATATCCAAAAAACAGATAAATATACTTATCGGGGTATAGAATTGCAGTGAAGACAACAAGACTGAACAGGGAAGAACAAAAAGGTGCAAACTTAAATAGAATCCTGATGATGTGATGCAGGTGTGGACTAATCAAAAATGGTGGATGTGCGGTGCATGCTGGGAAACTGAGTTCAGAACTCCGGGGAGAGGGAACGGGTGAAGCGAGCTGGCGGTGACGACATGGGGGGCGTGGCCGGTGGTGCTGAAACCGTTACAGTACCCCCTCCTCCATGGTCCGCTCCAGCGGACCTACCAGGGTGACGGGGTCGACCTCGAAGTCGAGGACCCGGACGTTCAGGATGGGTTTGGTGGAACTCTCGTAGGAGTGCTTGGTCTAGAATGTCAATCCGTGGTACCCAGGATTGTTCTTCAGGTCCGTAGCCCTCCCAGTTGATTAGGTACTCGAGGTGACCTCCCCGTCTCCTGGAGTCCATGATCTCCTCTACCCTGAAGATCTGTTGGGCGGCGTCCAGAGGTGGTGGAGGAGGAGGCAGATCTGTTGTTACAGCAGGGTCTGTAGAGGAAACAGAAACAGGAGTAATAAAGGGTTTGAGAAGGGAAACGTGAAAGGAGGGGGAGATCCGGTAGTGTTTGGGCAGCTGGAGGCGGAAGGTGACGGGATTGATCTGTCGAGTGATGAGGAATGGTCCGATGTATTTGGGACTCAGCTTCCGGCAGGGTTGTCGCAGGCGTAAGTCCCTTGTGGACAACCAGACCCGTTGCCCTGGAGCATACTGGGGGTTTGGGGATCTTCGGGCGTCCGCATGGAGCTTCTGCCTGCGGATAGCCTGCTGGAGGTGGTGGTGAGCTGAGTCCCAGACCCTCTCGCTCTCCCGAAACCAGTGATCGACAGCTGGCACCGATGAGGGTTCTCCAGACCAGGGGAACAGGGGAGGTTGATATCCTAGGATACACTGAAACGGGGTGAGACCGGTTGAGGTCTGTCGAAGGGAGTTTTGGGCGTACTCCGCCCAGGGTAGGAAACGGTGCCAGCTGTGTTGGTGAGTATGGCAGTATGATCTCAGGTACCTCCCGATGTCCTGTATCTTCCGCTCAGCCTGGCCGTTCGCCTGAGGGTGATATCCGGAGGTCAAGCTCACCGAGATGTTCAGTATTCCGAAGAAGGCCTTCCAGACCCGGGAGATGAATTGGGGACCCCTGTCTGACACAACGTCTTCAGGAAGCCCGTAATTGCGAAACACATGGGTAAACAGGGCCTCAGCCGTCTCTAGTGCAGTGGGGAGCTGAGTGAGGGGAATCAACTTGCATGCTTTGGAGAACCTATCCACTGCCACCAGGATACAGGTGAATGTGTCAGACAGGGGCAGGTCGGTGATAAAGTCCACTGCGAGGTGAGACCACGGTCGTTGGGGTATGGGCAATGGGAGTAGTTTTCCCTCCGGCAGGCGACGTGGTGTCTTTGCGATGGCGCAGACTGAGCATCCTTTGACGAATCGGGCGATGTCCTGAGTCATCCCAGGCCACCAGTATCGGGCGGAGATGAGCGAGAGGGTGCGCTGTCTGCCTGGGTGTCCTGATCCCGGAACAGAATGAGCAGAGTCCACGAGGGTAGTGCGGAGCTCGGATGGCACAAAGATCCTACCCTCGGGACCTCCCGGCGGAGTAGGGTGTTGGAGTTCAGCGATGTCCCGGTCGAGGGCCCACTGGATGGGGCAGACGAACAGGGCTGGAGGAAGCACTGGTTCAGGTTCGGTTAAATCTGGGGTGACGTAGTGTTGTCTGGAGAGAGCATCAGCTTTGCCATTTTGCGAGCCAGGTCGGTAAGTCACTTTGAAGTCGAACCGTGAGAAGAAGAGTGCCCAACGGGCCTGACGAGAATTCAGCCTCCGGGCCTCTTTGAGGTACTCCAGGTTACGGTGATCGGTGATCACGGTGAAGGGATAGTTCGCGCCCTCCAGCCAGTGTCGCCATTCTTCCAGAGCCAGTTTGATGGCTAGGAGCTCTTTATTCCCGATGTCGTAGTTTAACTCCGCCGGGGATAGCTTGCGGGAGAAGTAGGCACATGGATGGAGTCTAGGAGGCTTCCCCTGCCGCTGAGAGAGCACCGCTCCTACCCCGGTCGAAGAGGCATCCACTTCCACGAGAAAAGGCAGGTCTGGGTCGGGTAGAAGTAGGGTAGGAGCAGTACAGAAGGCTTGCTTCATCTGGTCAAAAGCTTTGAGAGCTTCGGGATTCCAGGACAGGGATCTCGAGCCTTTTCCAGTCATGGCGGTGAGGGGAGCTGCAATAGAGCTGAATCCAGCGATGAAGCGCCGGTAGAAATTAGCAAATCCTAAAAACCGCTGCATCTCCCTCACCGTATGGGGTTGTGACCAGTTCTGGACCGCCTCCACCTTCCCCTGATCCATGGTAACTTGGTTGAAAGAGATGATATAACCCAGAAATTGTATGGTGGATTGGTGAAACTGGCATTTCTCGAGTTTCAGGTATAGTTTATGTTGGCGTAGGCGTTGGAGGACGATGGAGACATGGGTAACGTGAGCGGGTCGAGAGCGGGAGTAAATAAGTATATCGTCGAGGTAAATTATAACGAATTTCCCCAGCAGGTCCCGGAAGATCTCATTCATAAAGCTCTGGAACACTGCTGGGGCGTTCACCAAGCCGAAGGGCATGACCTTATATTCGTAATGACCGTTGGGAGTCACAAAGGCCGTTTTCCATTCGTCACCTGGGCGAATCCGAATCAGGTTGTAGGCGCTTCTTAGATCCAGCTTGGTGAACAATGTGGCATGGCGTAACTGTTCCAGGGCGGCAGGTATCAGGGGAAGAGGATAGGCGAAGCGCTTGGTGTGACGATTGAGAACCCGATAGTCTATGCAGGGACGAAGACCTCCATCCTTTTTCCCTACGAAGAAGAAGCTTGACGCGGCAGGGGAGACAGACGGTCGGATGAAACCTTGTTGTAATGCCTCCTCGATATACTCCTCCATGGCCTTCTGCTCCGGGATGGACAAGGAATAGATCTTTCCTTTGGGCATTGTGGCCCCAGGCAGCAGCTCAATGGCGCAGTCCCATGGCCGGTGAGGAGGCAGCTCCGTAGCCCTCAGCTTGGAGAAGACGTCCTGGAACGACCGATAATCTACGGGAACCTCCCCGGAGTTGAGGACCTCAGGACTCTCGACGGTAGTGGCTAGGATGGGTAGTACCGGTTTTAGGAAAGTTTCCTCCTTGATCGGGACCCTGGTGTTGGCGGGGCGACCCGCCCATCCGGATATGATGCCAGTGCGCCAGTCCACGATAGGTTGACGTTCCATCAGCCAGGGTCGTCCCAGGACGATATCGGAGGTGGACCCCTCCAGTACCCAGAAGGAGATCTTCTCCGTATGCCTGGGAGAGATGTGAAGGGTGATGGGTGGGGAATGGTGTGTGATCCGACCTCGGCCCAGCGGTTTTCCTAGGATGTCTTGCACAAACATGGTCCTCCCGTTCCTTAGGCGCGGGAAGCCCAACTGAGTAAGAAGATTCAGAGAAATGAAGTTCCCGGCGGTTCCAGAGTCAAGTAGGGCGTGGACTGGAACAGAGAAGTTAGGTGCAATAATGACCACTTGGGTAAGAGCAAGGTGAGGTAAGGAGGCTGGTGTATGGATAGAACTCAACGCTGGTCGAGCCGGACGGACGGGGCAGACGGCTAGGCGATGACCTGACCCTCCACAGTACAGACAAAGGTTAAGGTTCCACCTCCGTGTATGTTCCTCAGGACATAATCGAAAACGATCCACCTCCATGGGTTCTGGGTCTGAAGAAGTCCGGGAAGCAGAGGTCGTAACCCGTGGAGGAAATGTACCGGGTGATGACAGCGAACAGGCTGACAGACATTGGGCGATACTAATGGATCGTTGTATGAGAGCCTCCAGACCGAGCGAGTCATCGTAGATGGCCATGTGTAATCGGATCGAGTTCTGTAGCCCTTGGCGGTAGACCGAGACAAGCGCCGGCTCATTCCATCCACTGGTCGCCGCAAGGGTGCGGAACTGGAGGGCATAATCCGCCACTGAAAGGCGTCCTTGTCGAAGCCTCAGCAGTAGATCGTGCACCGAAAGGTAATCCATTGCTTGGCCAAAGACCCCTTTAAAGTGCTCAAGAAAAGACTTCAGATTAGTGGTAAGTGGTCCTCCGGCCTGCCAAATCCCGTATGCCCAGTTCAGGGCCTTACCGCTCAGGAGGGAGATGATGAAGGCTACCTTGGATTTGTCCATGGAGAATTGACCGGGGTGCAACTGTATGTAGAGCTCACATTGGAGACAGAACCCGCTACACTCCTCCACGAGCCAGTATATCGGTTGGGTAGGGCATGGAACTAGACGCGATGGTGGGTTAGACGGAAGGAGTGCAGGTGCGGGTTGGTTCCGGAGTAGGGTAACCAGTTCAGAGAGGGGATCAGAGGGAGCTGGAGGTGAAGGACCGGGAGAAGTCTGTGGTGTGGTCATGGTGGAGGTTCAGTCTACTGTCAGGGTTCTGGTAGACGGAGAGCACACCAGGAAGTAGATAAGAAAAAAGGAGTTTATTTCAAAAACAGGAAAATCCAAAAACAGGTGAGTATTTCAAAAACAGGTAATCCAAAACAGGTAAGTATTTCCAAAACAGGTATATCCAAAAACAGGTATGTATTTCAAAAACAGGTATATCCAAAAGCAGGTAAGTATTTCCAAAACAGGTATATCCAAAAGCAGGTAAGTATTTCCAAAACAGGTATATCCAAAAACAGGTATGTATTTCAAAAACAGGTATATCCAAAAGCAGGTAAGTATTTCCAAAACAGGTATATCCAAAAGCAGGTATGTATTTCAAAAACAGGTATATCCAAAAGCAGGTAAAGTATTTCCACATCTGCAGTACTAAAACAGGTATATCCAAAAAACAGGTATGTAATTGCAAAAAAGCAGGTAAGTATTTCCAAAACAGGTATATCCAAAAGCAGGTAAGTATTTCCAAAACAGGTATATCCAAAAACAGGTATGTATTTCAAAAACAGGTATATCCAAAAAACAGATAAATATACTTATCGGGATATAGAATTGCAGTGAAGACAACAAGACTGAACAGGGAAGAACAAAAAGGTGCAAACTTAAATAGAATCCTGATGATGTGATGCAGGTGTGGACTAATCAAAAATGGTGGATGTGCGGTGCATGCTGGGAAACTGAGTTCAGAACTCCGGGGAGAGGGAACGGGTGAAGCGAGCTGGCGGTGACGACATGGGGGGCGTGGCCGGTGGTGCTGAAACCGTTACAGACATGCAGTACCCAAAAAGAAGGATGACTACCGCAACCAGAAAGAACCTAAGTTCTATTTTAAATTATTTTGTTTGTGGTTAAATAAAATTGATTTTTTAATTGTTGTTAACTCTGATCCTGACTCTCTTGTGTTTTGTTTTGTGGCTGCTTAGACCTTTCCTTGCTTTAGAACCGGTGCCACAGGTGGTGGAGAATGCAGGCACTTGAGGTCCCTGTTTGAGTTACCACAGAACAAGACTAGGAGGAGGGAAAATGGAAGTAGCAATTAGGGCTCTGCTGACTAGTCATGCCAGACAGAAAGATGAGCTAAGTGCCCCTAGGGAGGCACTTACAACCATGCGTCAATTCATGTACATAACCAGATATAAACTAGACCCAGGGAGGGTTCTAACTAAACTGACTCCAGAGGATGATGTGGAATCATCACATGATAAGGTCACTTATGCCAGCAGACATAAATGGCCGGCCTGAAGATGTTGCAGAGAATCCCTCTTGCAAAGTCTTCTATGAGTTCCCTCAATCAGAAATGGGGAAACATCACCATCTAGGATATTTTGGCACAGCCCAACCTCGAACAGGCCTGGAAAAGCATCAAAGTGGTTGATGACCAGTTACTGGAGGGTGTATGTAAAATAACCTATCCAGTTGCTGGTGCCTAAACTCTATTTATGGAGGCCATACCAATATGGCAAAAGCTGTAGGCATTGTAGAGGAGATTCTAACAGACCAGGGCACCTGCTTCATGTCCAAAGTCCTGAAAGAGCTGTTAAAAGTGAGTCGGATTCATACTTCGGTTTACCTCCCACAAACAGATTGTAAAAGGTGCAGATGAGACTCACGTTGAATTTGTCCGTGGGCTCACAAGACTGTTCAATCATTATTGTAATTCCTCTGAGGTAACGACTTTTGAATGATTATGTGAACCAAGTCATTTTGGTAGAACATTTCATTCACATTCTTCCTTTACTACCCCACATGACAGCATACACCACATTTTTTCTATTAATTCCCAATCCATTATGTTTAACAGCAAATGTCACAAAAATTCATCTCTAAACACCCAAAGTCAGCATTATTATGTACACGCACGATGCATCTGGAGGACGCGTGTTCATCGTATAGTTAGTTATAAACTAATAAAATGTAGTAAAGTCTTACTTTAGTAGCTCCTGTACAGACCATTTAAGTGGAGCAGATATTATAATGGATGATTAACTTTAAATAGTTTACATCAGTATTAATTTCATTGACGAAAACTATGACGAAAATTATCTGTCACGAAACGTAATGACAGAACCCAATCGCAGACGAGAGATACAACAGAAAGGTATTTATTTACACAAACAAAACACGTGAAACAAAATCCCACGAGGGGGAAACAGGTAAAGATACAAAAAACACAAAATAAACACTTCCCACGTGGGGGGAATAAACTCAAGGCAACGAGTGACACAAGGATGGGTAGAGACTTACTATACGAAGACACGATGAATCGAAGACAACGTGTCTGACAACAAACCGGCCACAGACAGAGAACAAATGGGCATTATATAAGGGAAAACTAACGAAGGATAATCACAAAGGGGACGTGACGGGCAGGTGACAGAGATCAAACACAAAGGGCATAATTACGGGAGTCAGGAGGGCGGGGCTGAACGACATGACAGGAGAACACGCAGCGCAAAGTGACAACAATGGCCACGTGTCTTCCACACATAACAAAACAAGCACAAAAGACATGGCACCGTCACAACTCTGTCCACAGACCAGAAAGCTCATGATAGGAAGGACAGAGTTGTGACAATGAATAGTAAAATATGCATTGCAAATAAATGTAGTATAGTTTCATAAAGCTTAATAAAGCCCAATATCAAAGGATCTACTCTTTGCTACAATATTTAAGCAAAAAATGTATAAACTCAAAGACATGAGAACACATTTAGTACCCAAAGAGGGTATATGAAACAATGCCATTGAACTTGTTGTTAATATTTACTTTCTTTTTGATAGCTTCCTTTGATAGCTTTTCTATGAAAAACTGCAGAGTAACAAGGACTCCAATAAACTTACCTCTGTTGCAATCCGTTCATGGACCTCTGGACTAAGCGACTGCCGCCTCTTTGGTTGAGAAGCTCCTTCACTGCTTTGGTTAACCAGAGAATGGAGAGAATTTCTGCAAAGGATTAAGAAAATGTATGACTAATAACAATAATGATGATAACAAATTCAAAAGAAGGAATACAGCTGCTACCTGATCTTCTGTATGTCCTGCTGGATGCTCCCCTTAATGTGGACTGAATCTATGTCCTTCTTCTGGAGTTTGGCATAGAGGATATCCACGTGTGGCATGATATTGTGGAAAAATTGCAGAAAGATTTTAAAATCCTGATCCTCCAGCAGCATGGCAAAGCCTCCTGCCTCTCTGGTGGTAACAGGGTCAAAGTCACCTGAGTCTCGAATAGTTTCAAAACAGCGAATGAGGCCCTCTCTGTGCTCAAACACTGTATTGATGGCACGGCTGTGGAAGTTCCATCTAACACTGCTTGATGTTGGTAGTCTATGGGCAACTACTTTATCAAGAACATCTGTGCGCTTGGGTGATCTTGAAAAAAAGCTGGCAAATCCTCCAAGGTTAGAAAAAAAAATTCTAACTTTGGGTATGTGAGAAGTGGCCTTTTGCATTATTAGATTGAGCTGATGAGCATAGCAGTGGATGTAATGGGCATTTGGGTACACATCTTGAATCTTCCTTTGAACACCTGCAGTGGCACCTCTCATCACGCTGGCTCCATCATACGCTTGGGAGATGAGTTTACTCTTCTGATCCTCTGGAAGGATGACAGTAAGATGCTCTTTTAGTGCTGTAGTGATGGAATCAGCTGTAGTTGAATGTAGATGAATAAAAGCAAAAAAACCTCTCCTGTACGTTGCTTTTGCCATCAATGTAGCGCAGCACAAGCACAAGTTGGCACTGTGTGGCAATATCGGTGTTCTCGTCGGCCTGGATTGATAGAAAATCGCTGCTTTGTGCTTCTTGGATTATGTGTTCCCTCATAACAGACAACATACAGTCCAACAGCTCGTTCTTCATGGTTTTCGAAGTTCCCTTAAACACAGTGGCATTCTCGAGGTGCTCTTTCAAAACTCCATCAAGAGAAGCAACAAAGTCGACCAAGCCATGGAATATCCCGGTGTTATCTGAGCTCTCGCTCTCATTGTGGCCACTCAAAGCCAGCTCAAATGCGCCACAAAATTTTACATAGTCTATTATTCTAGACAGGATGTGTCGATTTTTTGTGACCTCTTCATTGTGCCTTCTAATGCCAATTCTGTAGCCTTCATCTAGTTGTTCAGCAATGCTAAGCTTCCCCAAAAAACTGGAGCATCATAGCGTTGTCAAGATGGCTGCGGCTACTTTCATGTCGCTTGCACGTATCAGAGAGATGTTTTAAATCGCAAACCCCTGTTGTTGTCCACAACGTTTCGGTGCCAAGACTTTGAAACAGCAAACAGGGAAAACAATAAAAGGCATGACTTACATCGCATCCAGCTAGCCAACTCCATTTTCCATAAGAAGTGCCGGAAAAGCACCGAGTGTAAGATCCAAGCTCTTTGATCCGTTTTTTTTCTTCATTCGAACGCCTTTGGGACGGGTATTCTTGTAAAGATAAAACCGAATTTTCTTTCATCTCGAGATAATTTCGCTTGCTTCCACATTAATCAGTACCTGTTAGTCAAATGACAATCTGCTGAGCGGTAATGAGAGGCGTTAAGAACGGTCCAATCACATGAGGCCAAAAATATAAAAACAATATTGATTCGCTTACAACAAAAGTGGGAGGGTTTGGGGCGGAGAGTGCTGCGCCCTAAGGACGATTTGAAACAAGCCAATTAGAGCTCAGCCTCAAATCACATGCTTTTCAAAAATGTATGCACCTACATACACACATACCCGCACACACGTATGAACAAAATACAATTTTGATTTTTTAATAAATTATAATATGACTAATGGTGGAATAGTATGACTAAATTATTTTATTTCATTATCAATTTGCGATATATATTAAACTTATTGTTGGCATATTAAAGTAGCTTTCTTCTCTGCCTAACTTTAAGGGGGCGGCGTCCCAGCTCCCCCTATTGACTGGCCGCCACTGGTCCCGGTTGACCACATACCGGAGCATGTCGCCAAACCCTAGGGGTCTCAGCATCCTCTTCTCCGGTGGTGTGAGGCGGTGGGTGAGGCAGCCGTCAAAAATGACTTTCAACTCTGCCTCACCAAACTCTGTTTCCCTCGCAACTGTCGAGAATGCCCTTGCGAACTCTCGGGTCCCGCGATCCCCCTGACGCAACCCAAATAGCAAGTGGGCTTGGCGAGATCGCAGGAACGATGTTGCATCGTCCATAATAGCTGCCTGCTGGGTTCTTTGGGCTGATTCATTATGTCAAGAACGAGGGAGAAGAACCCAAGTGCAGGCAGCACATGCATACACGAAAGACTTTATTTATAAACAACAAAAACACCCACGGTGGTGAAAACGAAACTTAAGGCAATAGAAACTTCATAAACAAAGACTTCCCGCGAGGGGGCAAAAAACAAAGGAAACAGGATAACTAAAACTACTTACAAAATCAAAGACATGACGTGATAAACAATGAACATCCAGACAGGGCAAGGTAATCCACAAGGTAGGTACAAAGACAAGGTAACAGGGTATCAGGAACAGAGCACAAGGCACAAAGCCCAAAGCCCAAAGCACAAAGCACAAAGCATAAAAGAAATCAGCACAGGATAACAGACACAAGGGCATGATATAGGGAGGCAAATCAAACAGGGAACAGCTGCGGGGCATGAACTAATTAATCATCAATAATAAGGAAACGAGAGGGCGGGGACACTGACGAGACCCGAGAAAGCGCATGGCATGTCTTTCTCACACAAAACATGAGGCTCTGTCATGATTCTTCCACTAGACCAAGAAAAGGATGACAAGATGAGGCAGAATCATGACAGCTGCTGCATAACGTGAAATGCAACATTTAAGCCAAAACAAATAATGAAGTAAAGTCGTATTGTACATTAAAAGATTGAATGACATGCTAAAGATCAAAGCAAGTATGTAACATGTTTGCATGATTGAAGAAATGTAAGACAGTTTCTGTAATGTCTTTTTGAAAGATATTTCTCATTCAGTCTCAAGCAAAGATTGCAGCTCTGTTCTTCAAAGAGGCATGCCATAAGCCAATAACACTTCAGTGTGAGCCCTGTCAGAGGGTTTCATTGGTTGAATGTACTTAATGAATACGCCTTACTGAATGAGTCATTTAAGTCAAATGAGATGAGGAACAAGTACATGTGTTCATGGTCTAATATTCTCTGTGTTGCAACAATGCAATCCAGTAGTTAACTGAACTTTTCTGAAAAATAAAGATAATGACCTTGTTTAATTTCATTCAAAGGTTAAGTAAATTATGTCAAAACAGTTCAATCTTTGTTTGGTACATTTAATTACATGCAATTCATTACATTACTTAATTTGGCCTAGATTACAGCAAAATGGTTCATATTAGTACATCATTATTGTGCATAAAATGTATTTTTGATTTTGCACCGGTAAATGTGACGCAAAGACCTAGTAAAAAGAAGAATACTCGGGCTATCACACCAGCATCAGCACTGGTTCGAATACCCAAGACATTCTGTAGACTTAATTAGTTGTAATATTTAAAAACTGATTTAGCTTCATACACTGTGAATTACAATGACTATCTGTCAGGACCCGGGCACGAACTCAGGTCTCTGGTGTGAGGGACAGTCTATACACCAATCGAGCTATGAGGGGGAGAGGGGGAACCCAGAAGATAAGGCAGACACATCAGGTTCAGTAGATCAGTTTATTGAAAGCCAAAATGCCAAAGGCAAAAATAGTAGTTCCACAAGGCAAGGGAAATAAATCCACAAACTCAAAAATTAGTAATTCCTCGAGATCAAAAAAGAAAGCTCAAAAAGCAGAGTTCACATGGGAAAATGGTCATGCCAAATACAAAGTCTCAAAGGTAATCCTGTCTCGGGAAAGAGGCAATAGTCCACGCAGGTAGAACAAATGAAATGGGTGCTACACATAGAGGAAGACTGAGGGCTTAAATACTCAAACTGAAAACGAGGCACAGGTGAGAGCAACCACTCAAATTACAAAGGAACCTAACAGAACACAATGGGGGCCGCTAGTGCCAGCAATAACGGATGCATATCACTCTGTTCCACGAGCAGCTTTAGGACTATCTGATCACTGTTTGGTTCATCTTATCCCGTCCTACAGGCAGAAACTTAAATCTGCAAAACCTGTATTAAGAACTGTTAAAAGATGGACTATTGAAACAGAGCAGGATTTACAAGCCTGTTTCTCTCTCACTGATTGGACTGTTTTTGAAGCTGTTGCCACCGATCTGGATGAGCTGACAG